>NW_005298682.1:0-660 GCF_000412655.1 Myotis brandtii
ATTTGCTCAGTCAAGACGTGAGGGAGTTATCTTTAAACTGGCTTCTGACTGGGGAGAAAGGAGTTTACATACTGGGTCTCAAACTCCTGACAGCCATATCAGAAGTCACCACACCTTGTTGAAAGAATATTTATGCAGATGTTCAAAACACTTGGAATATTTCTCTACAGCCAGTTAAGGAGGACACTTTTTTTTCTCCTCACACTTTAATCATCTGCTTTCTTCTGCTCTCTCTTGCCAGGATGTATGACAGCCACCCAATTCTCATCCTGTAATCAGCCTTCTCTGGAATAAAAGAAAAAAATCTTGCCATAAGGTAAGGAATTTAACCTGTGCTCTTATATTTAATTTCCCTCATTGGTAGGATTTCTTCCTTTAATGATATAAAGCCCTTGGAGCAACTCCTCTGTGGCATGTTGGAAATGTTTAATTTTTTAGTTGTGTAGCCATCTGTGCACTGCTCCTGTGGTGAGGTCTGTTCACGTGCACAGCCAGACTCACTCCTGGAGTGCTCTCTCTCTCCATCAGGGTCAAGAGAATGGCTCCTGGTTCTTAGTCTCACCTGTGACTTTAACTGTAGGAAATGGGCCAGAATGAATTAGACAGAAACCGATTAGTTTAACTGTATTTATTTTGCAATCTGTTTAACTCACAGGCTTT
>NW_005298683.1:0-660 GCF_000412655.1 Myotis brandtii
CCTAGGATATTGGTTGGCACTCAAAGGGTTAAATGTTAGGGGCTATGTACTTATTTGTTTCTCTGAAAGCAGATACTGAGACCAAGTGAGGAGTACTAAAGGCTTATTGGGGAGTAACATCTGGGAGAAAAGTAAAGAAAAAGTATGGAGTAGGGGGAGCTATCAGCAGACCTGACAAAATCCTTGACAGGTAAATAGGCAGATCTGAAGCAGAGACTGCCCCACTAAAGGAGTCCCACTTTGGGTGGAAATGTCTAAGGTACTGTAACTCCTTAATCTTTATTCTACTATTCAAATGTACTCACCAGCATTTTCAAATTGGTTTATCTTTCACTGCAAGTGGCTATCTTAATGCTAATACATTAGCTCATTCTAAATTACACAATAAACTTTAACAGTTATCAGACAGAAAAGATCTTTCATTAGGAACAATAGCCCAGGATTCAAATAGCTATGCAAATCCATGATAGCAGAAATAAAATTTTATTTGAAATACAAACCTGAGGTGTCAATGGCTCCAAGAAGAAAGTCCTTTTAAAAAATGGAAAAGCTATTTAAAGGTTTTAATTTAATTACAAGGTGAAAACTTGAAAGAAAATAAGTATGACAAAGAGCCCTGACTGGTGTGGCTCAATTGGTTGAGCCTCATCCCATGCACCA
>NW_005298684.1:0-660 GCF_000412655.1 Myotis brandtii
AACACCATAGTGTTTATATACCTTGATTATTTTTGAGGAAATGGTTCTGTGGGTTTAAAGGGCAGGTTCTTGAGTTAGACTGTCTGCATTTGAATCCTATCCTCAACTAAGTTATCTATTATTTTATTTTTGAATTGCTCATGAAAATGTTGTAATGGTGCCCTGGGTATTTGTCCAGGTGATTTATATCCCCTACCTCCCTCCCTCCTTCCCTCCCTCCCTTCCACCTTCCTTCTCTTTCTCCCTCTCCCTCTCCTTTCACCTCCCTCCATCCTCCCCCTTGCTTCTCCACTCCCTGCCTTGCTTTCTGGTGCTTGCTTTGTCATTGCACAATGTTCTATGCCAATGCTTTATAGTTGTTATCAATAGAGAGAGAGTTTGTTAGGTAGAAAATACTGGATCATTCCAGAAGTGAGCTTCTGTCATTTGTTTTGGAATGGGGAAGATGCACCAGCTATACATTTTTAAAAAGTGGGAAAAACATTTCTTGATACAGAAGAAACTTTCTATTCCCAGGATATACAATAAGGCTATAAATTTTACTTCCAGGAAAGAGCTGTTTATCCAGCAAGAGATCCTTTCAATAAGAAAACTATAGTGAATCCTACTGTAATCCCCAGGAGTATCTATAATAATAAAAGCGTAATATGCAAATCTACC
>NW_005298685.1:0-660 GCF_000412655.1 Myotis brandtii
AATAGCAAACCAAGAGAGAGGTGAGGGATGCTCCATCTGCATCCCTTGCCCCCTGCTGGCCCAGGACAAGACAAATGGTCTTGGAATGTGCTGTCTATTTAAAGCTGGATGATCCACCAACACCTCATGAACTGTTTCATTTGTAATTTAAAGGGTCTCTGGATGAAAAGTGCCAAATTCATTCTGCCAGCTGCACAGGATGCAGCAAAGACATACTCTGGGAGAACATATTTAAAGAAAAACTACATGTGAGGTGGGTGATCATTAAATGCTGAAACAAAGCTGAGCTTTTCAGCATATTGCACACCTGTGCCCGTGTTCAGAGTAGGATTACCTGAGCAAGAGTGTACATCTCTCCATGGGTGCAGTTGGAGGGAACCACACTCTGAAACTTCTGCTGCCCTCAATAGGCTTTTCTTTTAACATTCTCTGGGGTGGGCCAACCTAGTAAGTCACTTCAAAATCTGTGAATTTCTTATTTAATTGGAGAGTTGGCCTGCCAGGATTTCTTGTGGGTGTCTGGGGGGTTCAGGAGCCCTGAAGTGGGGCTCAAAGGAACAAGGGGATGTTTTCACTTCAGCAAAGCTTCTTATCCCTCCATAAAAGTTTGCTTGCTTGCAGCTTCTCTTCTTTTGGTCCATCACGCTTGCCATCCTTCCT
>NW_005298686.1:0-660 GCF_000412655.1 Myotis brandtii
ATCATCATCATCATCATCATCACCTTTACCAACTTTCTAGCGGAAGGCACTCAAGCTTTGGAGAATAATGAGGCTTAGTCTCTACTTATAATAGTCACTACAGGAAACAGAAACCACTTCAACTATTTTAAACAGTGAAGGAAGAATTTAATACAGGAAATTTGGAGTTTTCAAACTGACTCTTGGAAGGGATGGAGAAACAGACTACAGGGTGGGCCTTCAGGAAGTTCAACAACACCTAACTATCCTGTCACAATTAAGAAAGAGGAGAGTCAGGAGGCTGCCAGATTCACAGCTGAGCTCAAAGATCACAGTCATAGTTGTGATCTGGGATTAGGGATTTGCTGTTTCTACAATTTCCTTTGACACTATGAAGCTAGTAACTGGACACTTGAATATTGCTCTAGAAAACCCCAAATCTCCACAATAATCCTTGCCAGAAGCCACAGCTGACAGAAGGAACATGACCTTGTTGGGAGACAATTTTCCATGGGTCTCTTGTGTCTACACTTGCAGATATATTGTCTGCTTTGTTCTATAGTATCTTTTCAAGGATGCTTGCATAGAAAATTGCCTTGGAGGTAGAGATAGCATCTCCCTTCGGATCAAAAAGCAGGCATGTCTACTATCTTCCTATCTAATAAAAGAGAAACATGGTAA
>NW_005298687.1:0-660 GCF_000412655.1 Myotis brandtii
CTTCATTGTCATTATTTCCCTTTCTCTGGAATGACCTCTCTTCACTTCTTTCTCAATATATGTAATCTGAGATTACACTTAAAACTGCACTTTAAATCACATTAGCTACAACCTATACCAACCTTGCAAGAAGGAATTCCAGGTTTTGTAAGGACTTCTCTTTTCTAGAAATTTCCAACATTTGTTTGTAGAGAATTATAAAATATTTGTCAGACTCCAAGGAAGCAAAACCTTAGATAATGCTCGTACAAGTCAAACTCCATTTCCAAACCCCTTTCTTCCACCAGTTGACCATGTTCCATGTGGCATTGCCAGTGATTTATTGCTGTTCTTCCCAGTGGTGCAACTGGACAAAAAATGTCACTACTAACTCTGCTGGAAGCACTGACACCTCTTCAAGTGTGTGGCTCGCCTAAACATCCATCACCTCTTCCTGAATCCCTAGGGCCATGTTCCTCAAGATCCTAATGAAAACTTCTGACAGCGACCTCATCCATTCCTGTCTTCTTCTGCAAAACAAGGATTGTCTATTCATTATTAAAGGCTCTCTCTAAAAGAAGTCAAAGACAAATTGAGGCTGGCTTAAGTAATTAAGCAAATAAGATAAGTAAATAAATATTGACTCATACCAACTGTGAAGTCTAAGTATGACAAAGACTG
>NW_005298688.1:0-660 GCF_000412655.1 Myotis brandtii
GAGGAGGCGGAGCCTGTGACTATTCAGTCTGTGTCCAGTGGGGACAGACAACAGATTTGCTTTCCCTTGTCCAGTTACTAGGATGCTTAGCTCTTTGCTCCGAAGGACCCCATGCTCCTGGATCACTGCCTGGGCCCTGACCCACCCTCGGGTGGGGAATCTCCTGAGTCCTGGGTCTGTGGGTCCACAGAGCAGTATAGTTTTGAGTAAAAGAGGATAGAGTTGCTGGACAGCCAGCCTACAGTTCTCTCCTTGCCCTTCTCCCCTGGAGCCCCGTCTCCCCCAGCCAGCCTCCTGTGGGAACACCAGGTCTCTCCTGCTACCACTCGGTTGGCCTGCCACCTCTCAGTCTCCTGGCTGGTGACCTTGCCTTCCATTTCTCAGAGAAGCAAGGTCATCCTCCTCCCAACCGCCAACAGACCTCTGGCATCCTTCCTTCTAGCATCAAACCAGGGGTCTGTTCCTCCTCCCCTGCAGGCAAAGTTAGCACCTGCGGTCTTGATAGTGCCCCATCTATTAACTGTCCCCAGGTGTCCTCAGGTCTTCACCTCCCCCTCCTACTTCTTCCGCCCCCTCAGCCCATGAATAAGTTCATCTTCCATCCTGAAAACACTCTCTGACTTCTGCCTCCCCCTTAAGCTACTTGCTATTTCATCCCTT
>NW_005298689.1:0-660 GCF_000412655.1 Myotis brandtii
CTTGTTTGTGAAATTAAAATGGCTCCCTCTTGTGTTTGTTTGAAAAAATGCAGCCTTCAATCATTGTATCTTCTGACCCGTGTCAACCTCTTGGGCGTTCCGGCCCAGCTGGTGGTCTCACCACAGGCCCTTTGCATATGCCACTTCCTGGTCTGGAACGCATGTCCTCCTCTCCCCCTGGTTACCTCCTACTTCACGTTCAGACCTCAGCAACTTCTGTGACACTCCCAGTCTAGCTCACATCCCCACTTATGTGCAACCATAGCTTTAGCAATCTATCCCTTTCGGCACCAACACCCCTGTCATTTTCTTCACGTCCCAGTGTCATTGTTTGACTATTGTCTCTCTGCAACCCTGACTGTGAGTTGCACGAGGCGAGGACCCCTGTTTATGTCTACTCACCTCGTTTATCCCCACAACTGAGCACAGGCCCTGGCACGTGGCCAGCTCTCAGTATGATGATGTTGAGGATTAAGTGGAAGTATTGTGTGCAGGGCACTTAGCACTGTTCTCGGCATCTATAAATATTAGCTATGAATGATAATATTCTAACTAGGGTTGGTGCACAAAAATTCATCTAAATCCTAAGTCCTCTTTTTACTTGGGTTGTCCTAAGTGTGCCCATTTTGAAGTAAATTGACCTAATCTGGAAGAAAATAC
>NW_005298690.1:0-660 GCF_000412655.1 Myotis brandtii
TCTATCCACTGAGCCAAACCGGTTAGGGCTTTAGTAATTATTTTGATGATGACAGATTCCATGTGATACCTCAGATGATCCGCAAACTTGTGAGACGAATATTATTGTTCCCATTTTACAGATGAGGAGACTGAGGCACTGGCAGCTTAATAATCCTACAGATAACAATGAATTCTATAGAACATCCCAAGTCTTCCCCAACCACCTCCCCATCCATTTGCTAATGTCCTCCTTACCTCCTTGTGCCCCAATTCCTCCTTTATCACCCCAAATTCCTGGTTATCAAATCCTCTCCTATGTCCCGTCACCTCCCATATGTCTCTTTCTCTTAAACCCCTAAAATATCACTGCTCTTTTATTCTGAATAGCCTGCATTCATTTAATCAACATCATTCATGGAGGGTTTGTTTCCTCTGTGCCAGGCACAGTTCTGGGCACTGCAATTTCCATGGTGAATGGAACAAGGCCTCCCCCTAGTGGAGAAGATGGACAATGACAAGGCACATGATCAATGAACATGATTAATTATAGATCGGGAGACATTTCTAAAAGAAATAGTACAAAGGGATGGATAGGTGCTGGGGTGGGAAGGGGGAGGTGGTTACTTTAGCTAGGGCTGTCCGAGGCAATTAATCCTCTCCTGGGAGGTAACATTTTTTT
>NW_005298691.1:0-660 GCF_000412655.1 Myotis brandtii
GGAAGTTTGGGGTAGAGGGCAGGGGTATAGGAATGAAGAGTGCAGAGGGTAAGCAAGGGCTAGGGGCTTCTGCCTGCTGAGCCAGAGGCCAAATACAACCCGCACGTGTATTTTTTTTAATGCACACAATGCTTAAAGACCATTTTGAGAATGCTTAACATTTAAAAATTGGCAGATTTCACATACAAATAAACACTTCCAACTTCTCTTTAAAACGGGGGAAGACCACGCCGGACCCACATTTGCATGTGTCCACTGTCAGCTGGGTCCCAGTAGCTCCTGTTTCTCCTGTTTGCGGCAGTCCCCACCCCTCCCTGTTGCTTCCTACTTCACCCATGTCTGTTTCCTGCTTGGCTCCTGCACACATCTGTGCTTCTGACACTTGTCAGGATGGAAAAATCAGCAGAGGCCAGATTCTCTAGACCCGTGAAGGCCGGGGGAAGGATTAAGGCCTTTATCCTTAAAGACAACTAAGATCTATTGACACTTTTGGAAGAAGGGAGTGGTCAGATTTTTGTGATTTGAAAACACACTCTCTAGTGCACACGTATGTTCACCAAAAGACACGCCCTGGACTGTTCATGGCAGTAGCACTGGAAGCCACCCGAAGGCCCACTGACAGTGGAGAAACTGGCACAGTCACAATCGCTGCACATAAAC
>NW_005298692.1:0-660 GCF_000412655.1 Myotis brandtii
TCTAATAAACAAAATAAACTGATGAACAAAAATAAACACAAAATAGAAGGTTGCCATTTTCAATACTAGAAGTTTTACTGCATATCTAGCTCAAATTCGTAATATCACAGCTTTTTCATTTTCTTTTATGTTCACAAATTATGTATTAATGCTAGTTATTCAATCCTCCTTATCCTCTCAAACTCCCTTGACCCTTAACAGTTGGTTCTCTGAGAACCAGAATAAATTGTTTGGAGTGTCAAAAACATCCTGACCCCACTTGAATTTTTGATGGAAATACTCCCTAATCAAATACTCAATTATTCAAGGTCGCTAATTTTCTTGAGAACTCTATAGGGCAGAGGCCCAGATTCTTTCAATGTTAAACAGGAGGGAGAGTAACAGTAGAATTGAAAGCAATCAATGAAATCTTATAATGAGTAGGGGGTAAAGGGTATATCCTCACGAATAGATGGTCCAAAAAGCTGAAATTTAAGCTTGTGTGCCTAGGGAGATTTGATTCCTTCAACTAATATTTGTCTTGGCGAAATCTAGTTTCCTATTATCCTAATCTAGTACAAGCAAAAAGAAAAAAACAACAGATTACACTGAATTCATATGAAAATTTTCTCTGAAAGCACTAGACTCCAACACTTCCCTTGAAAGGTAAACACCGCTGGT
>NW_005298693.1:0-660 GCF_000412655.1 Myotis brandtii
TGACGCTCTATCCACTGAGCCACCGGCTAGGGCACCAGCTTTTTCTTAATAAGGAAGATACTGAAGCCCAGGGAGTTTAAGTGGCTTGACCGAGGTCCCAAAGCTCAGCTGGCCTCAGGGCCTGTCAGGTCAAGTCCCCCCTCTCTCACAAAACCAGGAGGGTCTATGGGGCCAGGGCCAGGGTCCACATCTAAAGATGCCTGTGGTGGGATGGGAACGTGGCTGGACATGAGGACACTTGGGTTCTAGGCTCAAGTCTGCCAAGAATTTGTGGTGTAACCTTGGCCAAGCCAAGTGTGTTAATGCCCAGCTCAGGTCCTTAAAACTGTGCCTTTGGGGTGCTAGGACATTAGTCTGCCAGCCCCTCTGGCCTGTGATTTGCTCTGTGGCTGCTCAGAGCAACTTCACTTGCTGTGTATCCAAGCGCCCCCTGAGCCCTGTGGAAAGGCAGAAGCAGCCCTGGATTTCTCCTGCAGGGGGCAGTGGAGGGCTGAGAGTCACAGGCTGCCAGACAGAAGGGACCGTGTAACTGGGTGAAGGTTGGTTGGAGCTAGTAGTGAGATTGGGTTCATGGTGATGGGGTGGTGAGGCAGGAGTGAAACAGTGCATAATACACGTGTTAGAGCACAGGCTCCGGCCCCATTTCATACACCAGAAAAC
>NW_005298694.1:0-660 GCF_000412655.1 Myotis brandtii
CCCAGACCTCGAAGTCTGTAATCTCTGAATTAACATTTGAGTGTCATGTGTAAAAATCCAACATCACTTGATTGTATAAGCTAAATTAATGATTATGAGGAAACTGGAAGCAACTAATTCAAAGTGGGTTTTATGAATCCCACAGACTAAGAGAGTAAGGAGGGACCAGGAGCAGAAGAAGAAAGAGTAGTTATTGTAGTAAGATCACAATAATATAAGCAGAAATGAAATTATAGCCATTTCAAATTGTTCATCCCAAAGTCCCACTGAGGCCCACCACGCAGAATGGGGACCCCTAGGATTACTAGAACAACTTTTCCCCCCACATCATTTTGAATAGAGATTCACTGACAGACTTAAATCAACCATGGAGGGCATTTAACCCAACCGATGCAGAATTTAGAATATATATTGTGGCCCAGAGAGGCTGTCAGAGGTCATGTAATTTGGTATGTCACTTCCCCTCTCTAGGCCTCTTTTTCTGTAATTCTTTCTCAGAAACTTAGAAAAAAACTGTCAGGTAGGTATTAAATGTCTGATATTTGCATCCTTGGAAAATTGGAAATTAAAAAACTAAATGGGTTGATTCATGGCAGTAACAGTGAGTCTCTGGCCCAAACCATTATGCCAGGCTCCTACCTGTGAAACGCTCCAGACAAT
>NW_005298695.1:0-660 GCF_000412655.1 Myotis brandtii
TTTTGAGGTTTAGGCAAGTTATATGATTAGTTCAAGGTCACAAAGCTAGAGTTTGGCAAACTGAAACAGAACCTGATTTTCAGGTTTCTGAGCTTTCATAGTAATTAAAATATCTACATAGCTGTCTGTATAAAGTCTGCAACCTTACCTGTGCATATTGCTGCATAACAATTGCCTACTACAGAGCCCAGAAAATGAACTGGACAGAATATTGGCTTTGGGATTATACAAAATTGTATTTGAATCCCAACTTTGATGACATCAGATAAGTTACTTCAACTCCTTGAATCCTTTGTCATTTATTTTGACTAAGATATAACTCTTAGAATGTTATGACAACTGAACATAGTCACACATGTAAATCATGAAGCAAATTATGTAACATGTGGTAAATGTTACATTTTATTTGGAAAATAACTTATAACCAGAAACTTGTTTGAACAAGATTATAGATAACCACATTGGATGCAGAGAGGATAGTAGTGTAAGGAAATAATGAATTGCTGTGAACTGCTTATTCTCTGCTGCTGCATAGATAATCTGAGGCAGAAGCAGAATGAAAACAGAGAAAAATATCTTAGTTTGGGTTCCTCTGGAAGCAGAATCTGAGACAAGACCTTGGATTCCCTAGGTCACCGTGGTCGGCAAACTGCGGCTCTC
>NW_005298696.1:0-660 GCF_000412655.1 Myotis brandtii
ACACGACAGCATGATCACACACAGATATCACATTGTGCCTAATAATTTGAAAGGATGGATTTTTAAAATATGGGAAACAAAAATATCAAGTGTGGCAAAAAATGTAGGGAAATGACCCCTTTTGCTCAACTGGAAGAAATAGAAAATGGTCCAGCCACTGTGGAAAACAGCCTGGCAGATCCTCAAAAAAATTACACAGAGAACTACCAATTCCAACTCTGGGTACATATCCAAAAGAATGGAAAGCAAGTACACAAACAGATATGTGTTCACCCTGTTCACAGCAGCATTATTCACAATGGCCAAGGGGTGAGAGCAGTCAGTGTTCATCAATGGGCGAATGGATAAATAAACGTGGTTCAGACACACATGGACTACGACTCAGCCTTGAAAAGAAAATGAATTCCGACACCTTCTACACAAGGATGAACCTCAAAGACATTGTGCTGAGCAAAGTAAGCCCGTCACATAAGGACAAATACCACGAGTCCACACATACGGGGGACCCACAGTAGCCAGATTCTGGGGACAGAAAGAATAGGGTGGCCAGGGGCTGGAGGAAGGGATGGGGAGTTACTGTTTAATGGAGAAGAGTCTCTGTTTGGGAAAATGGAAACGTTCTGGGGATGGTGGTGATGGTTGCACAACAATGTGAATGTA
>NW_005298697.1:0-661 GCF_000412655.1 Myotis brandtii
TAAGCACGCCGTCTATACCGGCACACTACATCTGCACCCAGGACTGAAAGCCAGACAGCCTGGCTCTGCACCTCCCTGGGTAGAGCAGCGCCTGGCCCTTCACAGATGCTAATGAATGCTTGGCATGGGCACTATCAGCTGCAATCGGTGCGAAAGGGAAACAGGGATTGAGGCCGTGCGGCGCCTGCCAGGGCCCGGTTAGAGGCGTCCCAGGGCTCGGCAGGGACGCCAGAGGGGGCAGACGCCGGTTCTGTGAGTATAGCAAGGGCTCCTGGGTGGAGTCGGGAGGACTGTTTGGCCAGAAGCCTCAAAGGTGAGATGCGTGGGCTTCTAGGTGTCTGGGGGCATCGGAAGGAAACAGGCAAGAGGTAGAGCATCTCTCCTTCCGATTCTTCCAGGGACCCAGGACACCACCAGGGAGGTCAAGGGCCAGACAGAAAGACTGATGGCACTGGGGAAGGGGTGGGGAGAAGCGGCTGGTGCCTGAGCTCCCTTCAGTCACAAGATTAGAGCACCGTGCTGCTCGGGCCTACTGCGGGGCAGGGGGGAGCCCCACTCAGGGGGTTCCCAAAGCCGCCCGTGGTCGTTCAGAGCCTGTTCTCGCCTCATCACACTGGGACTCGCAGCGCCTGGTGGGGGAAGCACTACCATCCCCATCTTA
>NW_005298698.1:0-661 GCF_000412655.1 Myotis brandtii
TTAACACACCAAGGATCACAGACATCAAAGGACATTGATATCATTCCAAAGCCAAACACATATATTCTGGACTCACCTTAAATCAATCTCTTTCTACTTTATTTGAAGCAAACTACATATACAAAGCACAGTTAATCTCTGTTCTAATATGGTGACTGGTCAGTTAAGACAAACTGTAAATAAACACACAGGGAAGCATTTTTCTATAGGTGAATCAATGTGTAATATGCTTCTCTCTTCATAATATATAGGAATAGAAACAGCATGTTTATTTGATGTTCATAAGTATTATATATTTTATGTATATGTTTATCTATCATATACTTTACTAATGCCAGTGCCCAAGAGCCTTAGTGAAAGATTTAGCAGTAAATACTGAGGAGGGAGGAGGTACACTTATATACTATTATTAAAAGTGTGGATTCAAGTAAAATCTTTGGAGAGCAATCTAGTCTCACTTATCAAAATGGAAAGTGCCCATGTCTTTATCAGTAAGTCTGAGGTTGGGGCCAGGCAAGAATTTATATAAATTTTGTGAGGATCCTGCTACTTGACCTAGAGAGTCACTTTGATAGACTGAGTACCTCTTTTGCCCTCCACGGTCAAGTGCCTCTCATACCCCCTTTTTCTTCTTAGCTAATGCGTTCCCCATGAACTCAGA
>NW_005298699.1:0-661 GCF_000412655.1 Myotis brandtii
ATGAAAAGCGGGTGAGGACAGGACGGCGTTATCAGTGACAGCTGTCCTGTTACCCCACCAGGTGGACCCCCTGCCGTTCACCGGCTCCCCCCTGTTTTGGACATTTGGTTGTTATGGCTTGTTATGAGAATACTACAACGAAAACCTCCGTACAGGGAGCTTTTGCCAACAACCAGATCATTTCCTCCAACGTGAAATGATTGTGTTTGAAAACTTTAGATTTTTTCGAGTCTAGACTTATATTTCCAAAGTAGTCTCAGGTAGTTCTTCCTAGTGTTTCCCCCCACCCCCACCACATTCTTAGAATCACTTAAAAATATTACTCATTAAAATTAGAGGTGAAGAGGGCTTCAATATCTAATTGCCAGATGCAAACTGTTAGGCACGAATCTACCACAGAGTGAATATCTGGGAGTGACTGTACGTGCCTCCACCCTGGATTTTGCTAAACATTTGTATTGCTGAGATGTGAGTTACCAAGAAAAGAAAAAGGGAAGATGGAGTGTAGCCCGTCTCCCTTCATACCCACAATCTGTGGCTCTGAGTAGCTGTTTCCGAGGCAGAACGGGCGGGCACAGTCTTTTTAAAGGCGCCTCTGACAAGTGTGATCTGCAGGCAGGAGAGAGATGGAGCTGGCGTCCCATCTGTGCTTAGCTTCCAA
>NW_005298700.1:0-661 GCF_000412655.1 Myotis brandtii
ATTCTCCCTCCTGCTCTTCATTAGAAGAAAAGTATTTCTTTTCCCCTTTTTCCAGAAACAGAGAAGGTCAAGGAGTTCAAAAATAGTGTCTCAGAAGAAGTAAGATGGTGCAATGTAATAAAGATTTATAAATTCAAGTGAGACACGTTTTCAAAGACTAAAGGATGTCTGTAAGTGGATATACTTAAAGGTTGAATTGTGAAGCTCCATCCTGTATTGTTTTTACATATAAGGTAACTTTTTGGCTTACTAAAAATTCAACTATCTCAAAGTCTTTACAACCTTTCTCCTTTAAAAATAAAAATTTGGATTTATTAAATTAAGTATTGGGAGAAGAGTTAAGGAGTTACTACATGTTCCTAAATGCTCTTGCCCATGGATGTTTTGTTTGTGTTGCTCAAAGTGGTCATGAGATGCAAGTGGAACAGGGCCTATGGGCCTTCCTTGCAGACTAACTAATGGTGAAGAGATCCATCTGCAGATGACAATCAAGCCAAAGGAATAATAAAGTTTATAATCTTTTCACATGTTTCCTTTCTTCTGCAAGAGATAAAACATACTCAGTGTATAAAATGGTAGTTACATATTTGGTGTCTACCTGAGCTGGTGGCTATAGGCACAGTTGCAAAGCAAAACTAAAATTAAATCATCAGGGAGGAAT
>NW_005298701.1:0-661 GCF_000412655.1 Myotis brandtii
AAAAAAAATCTTATTACACACATCTTTGGCTTACAGAAAGCAATAACAAGTAGCAGTGTCATTCTCATAAAAGTTGATCTTATTCCAAGTTCTGCTACTGTCAGGATTCAGTGTAACAGCATCCAAGGGATATTCAGGGTAAAATAATATGTCTCCTATAAATGTTATACCTACTAGGGGATAATTTAGAATCTGTGGTTTTCAAGGGAATCCCATTAAAGTCAATCGGAACCACATGCTTATATGGAACGTGTCAATCTCTGAGAGATTCCAGAACTGAACAGGATGCTGGGTTTGAACGCCTTTGAGACTCGTTCACCATCCCACTTTCATATTTCCCCTTCATTGAGGTGTCCCCTTGGGACCTTTTCAGAGGGTTAAGACTGCTGGTTCCGTCAAACCTAGTGTGAAGTTTGTGGGCATTGATACCAGAGTTCACTTTATATTTTCACATTACAAAAATTAATTCACGTAACATGCATTTACTCAAAGCCTACAGGGGCATGGTTTAGAGTTCAACAAGGTGGTGACATGCATCTTGCATTATAATACAAGAGCGGAGTGGTCCACCTTCCCTTCATCTCTCCAGATTCCACCCCCAACCGTGGAAGTAAGGGGCCAGTATTGGCCTGTTGGCAGGGCACAGACACCGCTCTGTTAC
>NW_005298702.1:0-661 GCF_000412655.1 Myotis brandtii
CTAATGACTAATGATGTTGAGCATCTTTTCATGTGCTCATTGCCATTTGTGTAAAATTTTTTGAAAAATGTCTATTCAAATCCTTTGCCCACTTAAAAAGTTTTTATTCATTTAAACAGTTTTAGATTTACAGAAAAATTGCTCAGATTGTGCAGAGAATTCCCTTAAACACCACAACCAGTTTCCCTATTATTAACATCTCACATAAGTATGGTACTCAAGGTACAATTAATGAGCCAATATTGATGCACTATTATTAACTTTATACTTATTTAGATTTTTTTGGATTTTTCCCTGATGTTGCCTTTCTGTTCCAGGATCTCATCTCGGATATCACACCACATGTAGTCGTCATATCTCTATAGGCTCCTCTTTACTGTGACAGTTTCTTAAACTTTTCTTGTTTTTAATGATTTTAACAGTTTTGAGGAGTACTGGTCAGAAATTTTATTAAATGCCATTCTTCTGGAATATTTTGGATTTTTTCCCATGATTAGACTGGAGTTACGGTTTTTTGGGTGGAAGATCACAGTGCTATAGTATGATTTTCATAATATATCAAGGGTACATACTATCAACGTGTCTAATATGTTGATGTTGACCTTGAACACCTGATGTGGTAGTGTTTGCCAGGTTTCTCCATTATAAAGTCACTCTTCCC
>NW_005298703.1:0-661 GCF_000412655.1 Myotis brandtii
TATCAGGTACTAGGTTTTAGTTATTTTAGAAAGTAAAAAGCAATTTATGACTACTATTCTTTCCTCTGGGTAAATACAAGAAGTGCAGTAATATCAGATGTGTCTGCATACATTTCGTCAAAGAATTAAGGAATTAAATATATGACAGAATTTGTCAAGTGAGGAAGAAATGAGGAAAGTATGATTATATTTATGACAGCTTTTGAACATAAAAGTTCTCATTTCCCTAGTCCCACTCTGGCCAACTGAAATTTAGCTGCTATTCAAAAAAAGGAAAAGAAGTACAGGTAATCCAAACCACATCTATTTCCTGATTATATAACCAGAAATAATACATTTTATAAGAACAGATGGATTTCATCTCCTATGTTTGAGTTTATTTTTTCTAGACAATAAAGCTCGTTATCACACAGTCTTTGTGTTTTGAAAGCTTAACAGTGTATTTTTTAAATATTACAGCTTTAAGCCTGATTTTGAGACAGTTGAGACCAAGGACTTCACAGAGTCAGAAGTGACCATAAAGCAGGTAACAGAAATGAGACCCTGTGCTTCACATTGGAATTACAGCTGCTCTAACCTAACAGACCGTGGAAAGCTATTTGGACTATGAAGAGTGATCTCTTGGTGACACTTCTTGCACATGATCTAGCCAGTGTACAGA
>NW_005298704.1:0-661 GCF_000412655.1 Myotis brandtii
TTGGGCCTGATATCCAAAGGCCTAGCTATTAAACTTTTCCACCTTAAGGTAATATTGCTACTATTTGTATTTTCTGCATCTGGCTTGCTTTGCTTAAGTCCAGACCCAGTCAAAATTCCAGTTTAACTTGAGGTCAGGCCCAGTGAACCAGAAAGTCAGGTTTTATGTTGTCATTGAGAGAGTGTGACTTAAGTCTCACCAGGACTACATTCTTAGAGAATAACCAAAATGCTTAAAACGGAGCACCCCATGCTCACATTGAAAACTGAGAAGAGAGAAACACGGGAAGGAACAGTAGAGAAAAGGGCTGGAGGACACGTGTTCTTCAAATAGTTAGATGGAGATGCCCACCTCTTTCCATTACTGTCCCGGAGCATTGCTTTTCCCATCTTCGTTTCCAGCTCCTGTACCTCTTCCAGCAATGTTTTATGACAGGTATGCTTGACCCTGAGTCACAAGGAAAAGACAGTAAGAACATAACACTTGAACTTTACACAGCTGTGAAGATTGGGTATTCTCTTCTTGGGCCACATCTGGATGCCCTTTGACCGACTGCTGCTGAGGTTTGGGGCATTAGGGAGCATTCTCAGTCCCGTGCATGGCAAGGACTATGCCTGGGGGAGAATCAGGTGTCAGCCCCCTAAAGACTTCTGCTTTTTTT
>NW_005298705.1:0-661 GCF_000412655.1 Myotis brandtii
GCCATGCATTTAATTTCTTATGCCCGTGATGCCTCAGTTTTATTTTGAGGTACAGAATTTTTCTTACCCTGAAACATTGTTGAATTGGGATCTGGGTATTTTATGCCATTTGGGAATTAAAATAGAAACATGACACTATATTGAGTGATAAATTGTGTCAAGCATTATTCTCTATATTCAAATTAAAGATTTCATTTAATTCATATAACTTATTTGAGAAAGCAATATTTTCATTTAATCCAAATAATACCAAAAACATATGGAGTTGCCTTGTTTAGTGCAGGAGACACAAAAAGAATGTTTCTTTCCTTCAAACCATTTAAATTCCATGTGTGCTTTGAGTGGGAGCTAGATGAGGTCACATATCCTTTAACCATTTTAAGTACAATAATATGATCTGCAAGACACAGAGCAGAGGGTAAAGGAGTTTTCTCTCTCTTTGGTGGCCAAGGGGCTCCCTAAGAGACATGTCTGTCTCAAGTGTTGAAGTTTGGTTATTCCACTTCAAAATAAACAAACTGATTCAGAGGAGATTTAAAAAATTGTAAAAGCCACAGAGATATGAAGGGATGATCTTCTACTTATTTCACATTTATTCAGAAGACTTTTTGTTGTTGCTAATCCTCACCCAAGAACATTGTCCCATTGATTTTTAGAGAGA
>NW_005298706.1:0-661 GCF_000412655.1 Myotis brandtii
ACAATGTGGAATAAAAATGGTGAAAGAATTCTTATCTTGTTCCTGATCTTAGGGCGAAAGTGTTCAGTCTTATACCATTAAGTATGCTGCTAGCTGTAGATTTTTTTATAGATATTTTTATTAGGTTAAGAAAGTTTTCTTCTTTGTTTGTTGAGAGGCTTTCTAAAAATGTGTTATGAATAGGTGTTGATTTTTTTCTGAATCTATTGAGGTATTCATATGGGTTTTCTCCTTTATTCTGTTAATATGGTGAGTTACATTGATTTTCAAATGTTAAGCCAATCTTACATCCCTGGCATAAATCTCATTTTGTAGGTTATTTTCATTTTTATATGTTGTGAACTTGGATTGCTGTTATTTTGTTAAGAAAAGCATATCTATGTTTAGGAGGAATATTATTGGTCTGTAGTTTTCTCCTGTGATGCCTTTGTCTGGCTTTGGTATAAGAATAATAATATTGGCCATGTATTTGAGTTGGGAAGTTTTTCAAATTAGTTTGTGTTGTATTGGTTTATTTATACCTCATATATTTTATTATTTTTTAATTTTTATTGACTCTATTGAGGTGGGTATATATCTGAAGAAACCTGAAACACTGATTTGAATGTAAAACCCTATGTTCATTGCAGTGCAATTTACAGTAGCCAAGATTTGGAATCAA
>NW_005298707.1:0-661 GCF_000412655.1 Myotis brandtii
CAGATTGTGTAGAGGGAAGTCGGAGAAAGGTGGAAAACAGGAGTCAAGCAAGAGCAAGAAGGTCCCATTGATCAAACTCTGCTCCTCTAGCTCTGGAAAGAAAAACAATCAGGGTTAAAATCAGCCCCACCTCAGTCTTTGGTCCCTCCCTCATGTACTTTCATCGCCTGAGTGAGTATTAATTGCTTCCCATGTATCAGACACCGTGCGACACACTGGAGCCATGAAGACAAAGACTCACTGTCCTCAGGGGCTTGTCTAGTTTGACAAAAAGCAGAGAGGTGCATGGAGAGCTGTGGGGTCTACTTACTAGGACGTCACCTGAATCAGATCCTGGGGACGAGCAGCAGCAACGGGGGAGAGTGGTTCCTGAGGGACCACCCTGCCGGGGTATTCTAATACTGTGGGAAATGGGAAGAAATCACATTTGGGAAACTACAGCTGTCAGAGCTGCTTAGGCCCCCTGACTCTCTGGGCAAATGGGCGACAATTGTTCTGTATTTCACTGTGTTTTGCTGACTATAAAGGGGAATGCCAGTGCTGGACACCAGGGGGCACCGATTATTGAAGTTCCAGAACCAGGAAGCAGTGATGTCTCAATTACAAGCTGAACTTTGAACTCACTGAATGGCCTGCTGTGATCCCCATGGAGGCCCCCGGG
>NW_005298708.1:0-661 GCF_000412655.1 Myotis brandtii
AAAAATATATAAAATATATTCTTTTATATGAGATATAATTAACACCTTCTATAAAGACAATGTGCATGTATGCGGCTAATTATGTAACAATTGACAACTTAGTAATAACTTTAAAATTTTTCAATTGCACATTGCCAATTAGAGTTATAAATTAACCTCTCAGCCCTCATCAAAACCCATTAATATGCAAGGAAGGAAATAAAAATAAATTGTAAACATATATAGGGAGCAGACCAGGAGAGGGGACCACAGGAAGTTTTCGGAATGTGGGAAGCGCAGGAAGGAATTAGTTTTGCTAAGAAACCTGAATCCCAAATGCTTGTGCAAGTCAATTGGAACTCCAGAACTCAGGTACCAACACCACAGAAGAAAACAGTAAAGCACTGGAAGAAATCAAAAGGGAAGACATTGGTAGAAAAGTCAGTACTGGCCCTAGACTCTATTCCACCCAGTCCAGTAAGTATGCTTTCTTCACCCCAACATGAGGTTTATTCTCTAAGAAATGCAAGCCAAAGCAGTTCCATTCTAGGGAACACTAGGCATGGTATTTAGTGAGTGAGAGGTGCTGTGATAAAAACAAAGATGTTAAGCCTTGGCTGGGTGGCTTAGTTGGTTGGAGCATCGTCCCAAACAGCAAAAGGTTACAGGTTCCATACCCAGC
>NW_005298709.1:0-661 GCF_000412655.1 Myotis brandtii
TTCTTCATTAGCCCGTCTTCTTATTCCTGGTATTAAAAAATGGCTTTTACAAGAGACATTACTCGTACTCAGAGTTAGTCATGATTTCTATTGTCAGATTGAAATCAGGAAAACAAAACTCATTGTTTAATTTACCCACTAGAGAAAATAGAGGCATATGGTTTCAATTCATAGTAAGTAATTTGTGAAACAAAAAAGCAAATATAAGCCTTTCTGGACTGGCATTTGTGAATTATTTGTAGCAATTAACTGTACAGCTTGAGCAGAAAGAACTAAATAGCTCCAGTCTCCCTTCCAATACAATTCAGCTGCTTATTGGAAAGCAGCTTCCTCTGTAGCTGTAACAGATGCGAGCCACTCTGGCTAGAAACCCAAGGAGGAGAGCGGCTGACCTCTCTCTGCAGCCACCTGCTCATAGGAAGTGCTTCTTACTCTGCAAACCACAAACTTCTTTAATGCAGGGATCCCCCTCATCACCCCACCCCCAGTCATTATCAGGACAAAAAATTAGGACTCTCAGACTCAGTGGCTTTCAGCTTTTGTTCCTTAAGGTGCCCTGTGCGCCTGTCTACAACTAACAGTGGCAGGGACCTGTGGAGCATTTGTGCGACCAGGCGCTCACAGATGAGAACGCTCATAAGTGGCACTTGGGTTTCCTGGG
>NW_005298710.1:0-661 GCF_000412655.1 Myotis brandtii
GGAGGGAAGGATTTTCCTGACCCCTTTGTGGATACGATCAGGGCCACTGTGGTCTGTGTACTGATCTATTTTGTTCCTGTGGAGTTCCTAGAACTGTGTTGCTCAGTGGTTAGGGTGCGGCCAGCCCCAGGGGCAGTTTCTAGGGTAACGAAGGAGGATTGGGAAATGCCTGCTGTGTTTGCTGCTTCTGGTACTACCCAACATGACATGGACTGTGACAAAGACAGCGTGGGTGGATCGAGTCATCTGAGGCAGTGGGACAATCCTAAGCCCACCTCCATGCTTCCCTGTCACGCTGCCGTGCCACCCAGAAGGTTTCCGGGACAGAGTCTCGCTCTCCTGTAGTGACAGCAGAGACAAAGGACTGAGCGAAGGAAGCTCATCTTTGGGTCACGCAGTTGCGGCAGCTGACCTTGGCCTGGTTTAGGATGGTGGCACCAAAATGTCCAGGGGGAAGGGAACCCTTGCAGCTGCCCTCTGTGCGATGACACCAATCTCTAGAAAGGGATCCTAAGTACCCCTCCCTCCTGTCCCTAACTTCACTAGGGGAAGACTGGTCCCCTCAGAAGGGCATCACTAGGGGCGCGAAATGAAATGGTAGAATGGCTGTCCCGGTGAGAGGAATTAGGAGCAGGATTAGGCAGACAGGGTAAGGGGTGGA
>NW_005298711.1:0-661 GCF_000412655.1 Myotis brandtii
ACTCTATCCACTGAGCCAAACCAGCTAGGGCAGACATTGTGTTTGCTTGAAGGCACATGGGCGGGTCAGTGGTAGGACAATGTGGTGGGGTAAAATCCAACAATCAGCAGGAGAGCAGCCATTGGAATAATAAGATGCATGCATAGTGGGCTCCATGGGCAACCGGGACCCCAGTGATCTCCTGCCCCTCCCGCCCTGCGGAGCAGCCCACCCGTGCCAAGCCTCCCCCTGCTGCTGAAACAAACGTTCTAGTGCCAATTCATTGTGCCAAGGATTCCAGTTCTTGAAACAGTACCAATTACTTTAGTCAGGTCTAAATTTCTAATGCATTTATCAAGAAATGTTTCTCTAATAAATGCGATCAATTTGCTTTTTCAAAAGATACATTTAGAATGAACACAGAGGAAGAAAATATATTTTCATGCTACACTTAGGATTCATTAAGCTTCCCAGGGGTGTTTGCTCCGGAGGTTAGTTGACTTGTTTCCCAGGAGAGTTCTGGGGGCAGTAATGTCCATCGCCTCTTATGGAGGATGAGGTGTCTGTAGGGGGCGCTATTAGTGGCCTGGGAAGGGTGCCAGGGGCCTTCCATTTTGTCTCTCTCCCTGTCCTCCTTCTCTCCACTTACTAACTGTGGGTGCATAGACACTTTTCTTAATCT
>NW_005298712.1:0-661 GCF_000412655.1 Myotis brandtii
CGATAGGCTGTCGCCTATAAACAGTCGTCAGCTTCACGGGCCCGTGTCTTGTACACCTGTCTTGAGGGGGTACCGTTATCTTTTTATCTGCATTTTAAAGCTTGTTCATCCAGAGGAGCTCAATGTCAGATAAGCCGTGTAACCGAGGAACCCAAGGCCCAGGCCCGTGTCACTCGAGAGCCGAAGACCCTCCCACAGGACAAGCCCGCCCCCCACGCAGGCTCCGAGCATCACTAACTGCACACCCCAAAGCGTGTTAGGGCCTGCTCCATTCCAGCTCCTCCGCGAGGCGAGACCCACAACTGCTGGGCCTCAACCCTGGAACTCAAACTCTCTGGGGACTCGGATATTAAAACAAAATAACCACATGGGACAGCCGCTCGACCTAGAAAGTGCTATAACGCGCACCCGTGCCAGGGGCCGGGGGTCCCAGAGGAAGGGCAGGGCCTTCGTCTGCCGGAGAGGAGCAGGAACGTTCCCCCACAGATTGGGGTGCCCGGCATTCCCGGAAGAGGGGCCAGTGTGACCACAGGCTTGGGATGTTGCGGATGTTGGGGTTCAGGGGTGTGGCGTGATGTGCCCACAGCACGGGGCACCTAAGGCGTTGGGGTGGGGGTGCTGATGGCAACACGGAGCTGGCCACGGGCCTCGAAGGCTGTGC
>NW_005298713.1:0-661 GCF_000412655.1 Myotis brandtii
AGAGAGATGAGTCCTCAGTTAGGGAACAAACTACTAGTTGTTAAAAGGAAGTATCAGTGGCTGTGGACTGTGTTTTGTAGAGCTAGCTGCCTGTGGTGACATCTGACTCATATCAGTGGCTTTAAGAAGTTATAGTCTCCCTTTGTGAGGGTAATTTGACCATATCTATTAAATGTTTAAATGCACATAAAAGTTGACCCTGCAATTTTACATCTAGCATTCATCCTACAGAAGCAATTAAGTCTGTGCACAAAGTCATACACACAAGGACATTCACTTCGCATTATTTGTAATAATGAAAACTGAAAACAAGCTAAATGTCTCTCATCAGCATAATGGTTAATTAGTTCATGATCATTCGTATCACAAGTCATATACAGGATAGGGTAGACCTATGTGAACTCTTAAGGAAACAGTGATAAGTCTTATGATTAAGTGAAAAAATAACTAGTTTGGGGGTAGTATGTATTGTAAGAGCCCACTTTTGTAGAAAAAAGATATATGTGACCCTATATACTAGTATGTCCACAAAATCATCAAACTTTATCTATCAGTGGTGGTCTTTGAGGAAGGGAGTGTGAGTGGAACAAGAAGGTAAGAAAGGGACTTTAAGGATTGTTTAGCCCTCTGTGTTAAGATTTAACCTTTTGCACTAATAATG
>NW_005298714.1:0-661 GCF_000412655.1 Myotis brandtii
AGTGCTTGGCATATCATAAACATTACATATGTGTTTGTTAAATAAAAACAAGCGAACTCTGGTATTTCTCAAATTTCAGTGTGCCTGTGAATCACATAGGGATTTTGTAGAAATGCAGACTGATTCAGTAGGTCTGAGGTGGGCCCAGGATTTGGTATTTCTAACAAGCTCCTGGTCATGCTGCTGCTGCTAACTCATGGCCACACTTTGGGTGCTGAGGGGTCTACACTCTTCAGCCGGATGGTGGTGGGAGGGGTCCAGGTGGGACTCATTCACTCTGTTTAACTTGCCTCAGCTCCCCAACAGTTGTGGCTGTTTGAAGGGACCAGCCTCTTGTGGATGCTTTGAGAAAACCTGGGTTGTTATGTTCCCTTCATTCTCCCCTTTAGCTCTTTAATGCTCCTACTTGTTACTCCAGGACCCAACCACGTCTAATCACCAACGACCTCCAATCAATGGGGCTTCACTCTGAGTAAGAGGACAGTGAAGGAGGAAATTCAGATCCCGCTAACAGAGCATCGGGGACGCCGGTCAGCCTCTCTCCCTGTGAACAGGGGCCTCTCCGTGGTAAGTTTCTCGGAATTTGCTCCATCTCTGGCTTGAGCTCCCTTGCGAACGCTCTTTTTGCTATCCTGCTTTGATCATTTCCAGACCCAGGGAA
>NW_005298715.1:0-661 GCF_000412655.1 Myotis brandtii
TTGGACAGGGGAAAGGATTTTAAAAGTGTGAAATGAGAGGAGGACATTGACCTTTTGAAAAGGATGGCCAGGGCAAGCTTCACCAAGTAACATTTCAACAAGACTTAGGGGAGGTGAGGGCGTGAGCCATGATGATATCTGGGAAAGGAGCATTTAGGGTAGAGGGAACGGGCAGTGCAAAGGTCCTGGGCCAGAAGCTGCCTGGCTTGCTTGAAGACTAGGGAGGAGGTTGTGAGAGTGTGCAGGGGGCAGGGCACTGGAAGGAGATGAGGTCAGAGAGGCAGCTGGAAGCCAGGCCATGTTGGGCCTACAGGCCCTGTAAGCACTTGGGTGTTGACTGTGGGGAAATGGGGAGCCAGTGCAGAGCTTAGAGTAGAGAGGTGGCATGCTCTGGGCGCCATGTAAAAATACTGCCTATAGGATTCAAACTCCTTAAGTTGAAGACCTAAGTCCTTTACATTTTGGTCCTGACTACAGATCCATTTCTTGCCACTTCAGCAACATCAAAATGCTCTCATTTTCTCCATGTGCCAGGATGTTTCTTTCCCAAGCCTGGGACTTTGCCTCCACTGTCCCCTCTGCCCACTTCTCTTTGGCTTGGCTTACCCTCTACTCATCTTTTAGCCCTCAGCTGCCTCCTGCACGCCCCCCCCCCCCCCCG
>NW_005298716.1:0-661 GCF_000412655.1 Myotis brandtii
CCCTGAGTTACCGATAAGGAACCGGCCCTAGAGAATGGATGACCTGCCCGAGGCCAGAAACTATGAGGTGGCAGATAAGCTGGAATTCCAGCCGAGGCGGCGTTCCAAAGCGTGTGCTCGAACAACAGCTGGCGGGGCCTCCGCCATGGAAGGCGTGGCAAACTGCATGGGACCTGACATGGTGGAGATTGACCCTCTCGACTTGCAACGGAATGAGATGCGATGTTTTGACTTCACGATGGTGTGGGAGTGGTGCGCATTCAGTAGAAACTGTACTTTGAATTGTGATCTTTTCCAGGCTAGTGATACCCTCTCGCGCTGCAGGTCCCAGTAGCAGTGTGACCAGTGGGGGTACGTCACCAATACCCTACAGCGAATTCATCCCGGTAGGTGGCTGTGCCCACTGCAGGTTACTGTCAGCGGCCTGAGCACATACACTGAAGGGGGCCAGTCTGAACTGCGATGTTCGGCAGGTTAGGTGTGTTAAATGCATTTTTCATGAACAGGACATTTCAACTTAAACCATGGGTTTACTGGGGCATAACCCCACTGTAAGTTGAGGAGCACCTGTAATTACTTGAAGACAGATGAAAGTTACTTTGCTGATGCTATCCTTGCTCAAAAACTTCTGCAACAGCTCTTTGACCTGCCTTCAAATCAG
>NW_005298717.1:0-661 GCF_000412655.1 Myotis brandtii
TGTGTGTGTGTGTGTGTATGTATGTATGTATGTATGTTTTGGAGTTACACAAGTAGTTATTGGGAAAACAACAGGGTGTGCTGTCACCTATATGGACATATAAGGTGAAAAGAAAAGAAGGTTGAGGACACCTCCCTGGGAAATTTCAGGGAAGAGTTCAAGCAGCTAAGGAGAAAGATAAGTGGTTAACAGAGTAGGAGGAGAGATTAGAAAATAGTGCCCTGGAATTCATAAGAGGAAAGATTTTCAAGGAAAGAAGGGTAGTCAAAGGTGCAAAATGTTTGAATGTGTTCAGCTAAGATAAGTCTGTCTTCGGGGTTTGCTGTATAGGATTTATGGAACCAAAGACCTTCAAAGACATTCGGTAATGAAGAGAAATAGTGATGGACAATACTTTGAAAGGTAGGCAGGTTTTGACTTAGGAAGACAGAAGTGTGTTTGGAAATAAATGAGTAATAGCCGGAGGGAGGAAATAATGGAAGATATACTAGCTAATACTCTATGCAGAGTTGGAAGAAAGTTGAATTTTCACCAGCAAGGGAAAAGTTGTAAATACCTTTACATACAGGATATTGTTATCTGTTAACTTTTCTTGTGCTTTCTCTCTCTGGTACTCAGTGAAATTACTATAAACCTAATATAAAGATCTCTTATAATCCGA
>NW_005298718.1:0-661 GCF_000412655.1 Myotis brandtii
AAAAAGAGATTTTCAAATGAATGCTGAAGGACCTGGGGCTTGGAAAGAAATTCACATAAACTGGGGTTTGTACTTGGACTTGCCATGTGCTTGGACTTAGCAATTATTTCCCCCTGGAAAAAAGCAGGGGTGTGATAGTTTATGGTTCAGGAACATATATGTCAAATGGTACAACCTCATTGAGGTATCACAGGCTTTGGGTGAAGATAGAAAACAGGTGTCATCTAGACTATTGATTCACTGTGATCCCGAACAGGTAACACCTATCCTCCCAGATCATCTCAGGTGGCAAAATGGTAATTATTCCCATCATCCTAGCTCTCTTTAGATGAGTGACCTGAGCATGAAATTCCTAAGAGTTATTTAGGATAAAAAGCACCTTACCAATCAAGATTAGTAAGGATTTATAATGACAATAGGGAGTGTATTATCTGAGCATTAGATGGGGGAGCTGGCTTGGCTTCAATTGAATTTGTATTGGGTTTCTGCTGAGAAGTGGTGCTCTTAGCCGGCAGTCTTATAGGCAACTGGGTGGGTGAGCGGGGGAAGCTGGATGCTTCACTCCAGCCATTGAGGGAAAGCATGGTGACTCCAGCCAGTGTGGTTTCGAACAGTGTACCATGGATTCGTGTTTGTTCTTGGACACGCTATCTAACTAGAC
>NW_005298719.1:0-661 GCF_000412655.1 Myotis brandtii
TCTAAGGTTCAAAACTATCAAAGTATTAATATAATTTTAGACCAAGGAGTAGATCATTAGAAACAGAAATAACCTCTTTGATTTGTAATTGAAGAAAAAAGGCCAGAAATATTTTTCACCCAAATCACACCGACAGTGACAAAGCAGAAATTAGTGTCCTTACTTCTCAACTTACTGTTTTGAGTTCTTTCATCTACATTGATTGAGATAGCTATCTTAAAATCAGTCTAATTTTTGCTATTATAAAAGCATAAAAGCTTAGGGAATTGAGCTGACTGAAACTTTGAGAAAGTTTAATACCTTTAAACTTGTTCCATAAAGTTATGTAAGCTCAGCCTGATGTTGGTTACCACAGAAGTGATTTATTGAACTTTCCCTTAAATATTCCTTACCTTCTTTGTGTGCATGTAATATAATTATTTTGTAGTACCCTAAAGGGTAAACAAGGAATCTGAGAATTATTCCAATATGGTGAGAATATTATGTTTTCATCTTTAACCAAAATATAAGAAGCAATATATTACATAACTATGTTTTCTTTTAAATAGCTACATAACTATTAAGCTCATGCTTGTGAATCAAATATAAATGTATGGATAGAATATGTAATTTAGAATGTGGCTCATTAAAATTTGCCTAAGTTGACTTTCCTTAACATATT
>NW_005298720.1:0-661 GCF_000412655.1 Myotis brandtii
CATCTTATTAGCCTTACTCATTTACATGCTGTATGCACCCCCCGCCCCCTGTAAGTCCCTTGGGGCCCCGAATCCGATCTTCTTCGTCTTTGTATCTGCAGTTCTAGGCTTATAGTCGGTGCTTACGTCGATGTCCCTTAATACATCAACCCACGCCAGCTTGCTCTTCTCTAAGCAGGGAGTAAAACAAGTCGTTTGTTTTAAATCCTTTCTGTCTCTGCCCCTCCGGCCCTAGCTGGAGTCACGTTAGCCCTCGTGGGGGATCTTCAGGCTGTTTTGAACTCCTGCGTGGGCTGTGTGGGGTGGGCAGGCTGGAAGTGGGGAGGTCATATTTGGTTAGTGCAGTTCTCATGTGGATGGAAGATCTCATGAGCTTTGGGGTCCTGCCAAAGCCCCCCAACACCGACAGGTCCGCGGAGCTCTCCTGTGGTATAAGCTGCCATCGGAACCCGCAGGACGCCTACACGAAACTCCAGGCCAGGACAGTCCCTTAATACGGCAATCAGTTGCTCAGTAAATTTTTACCTTGGCTCCTGGGCCCTGTTTCTCCTGTGTCTCTGAGTGACACTCAATGGCCTTTTTGGTCTTTGATTTGACTTTGCTCCAGATTCGGATTCTGCTCCAGCATCTTGGCTGCTTCATTGCGGATCTCTCTTCAGTT
>NW_005298721.1:0-661 GCF_000412655.1 Myotis brandtii
GAATGAGTTGGAGGACAGGGGAAGGAACTTTTGAATAGGAAATAATTAAATAGGGAAGAGTGCCTGTTTCCTTTGGGAAGGAAGTGGAAAATGCTTTTAATAAATTTTGTTTTTGGAATTTATCACGTAAGATTAGTAAATATGGTGACCATACAGATGTTCGAAACCTGTCTGTGTTCTTTTGTTTTGCTAATTGACTTAATGACCTAATTCTTTGATATGTAACTATTGTGGGATTGTGTTTAGAAGGAAGAGGGAGAAATTTTATGTTTTGGATTGTAAATTTATCTGCAATTGTTTCTTCCCTCCGCCCCACCCCCATCCCCCACTGAACCTAGGTGTGCTACCGCAAAGTTCTTCACTGAGAGTAGGTGCTCAATATTTATTTGTTTTATAGATTTATAGGTTCTTTTGCAAGCTTTATTAATAGGAACACTCTAGCCAGGCTAAAGTTGACACTTCTTTTAACCTGATTCATTTGTTTCTCAAATCAATTCTTTTTGTTTTGCTTTTGTTAAACAGGAAACCATGGGCCCAATAGGGCATCGTTTTTGATGAAAGCCCATGCTCCCAAATCTAGATTTAATACCTGGTCTGATTGCAGTTTTGATCTCTCCCAGAAACATAATCTTTTTTTTTTTTTTAATATATTTTATTGATT
>NW_005298722.1:0-661 GCF_000412655.1 Myotis brandtii
CAGTGTGTGAGCAGCAGGATTATGCCTCTTTTCATTGGCGCCTGTTGCTTCTCTGTGTAAATGGCGTTTGAAGGCTCTGGTTTTACTTTATTTTTATCACAAAAGCTTTACATGCTTGAACAAATTTATAAATCGAAGGTAAGCAGTGAAAACCCTTACTTCCCTCCCCTTACCTGCACCGTAACTCACCCCACAGAGAAAATCAAGGGAAAGGGGAGGGTACTTTATGCGTCTGCACACGTGCACGCCTACCCCACAGACTTTGGAATGAACAACAAATGCCAAAAGGACCACACTATCCTAGAGTTGTATTGTCTGCATTTTTACTTGCTTTCCCCTATGACGGGGCAGGGATGCTCGGTGTTCGGACCAGCCAATAGGCTGTGGATTTCCCAATCGCCACAGGACACATAATTCCAGAACAAACTTCATCCCAACAGAATACAATACATTTTCCTTAAAAAAATTTGAGGTATAATGTACACCCAGTAAACTCACAAACCTTAAGTGATGAATTTTTACGTGTCTGTGAATCCGAGTAAGCAGCACTTACATTAAGATATAGCAAATTTCTGGCACCTCATGCTTCCTTTCCGTTAACAAAATTACTTAAAAAATTGTGGTGAAATATACATGACATAAAGCTCACCATTTTAACCAT
>NW_005298723.1:0-661 GCF_000412655.1 Myotis brandtii
GGGATGGCCACTGCCAGTGAGGACCAGGGGCACCTGCCAACAGCACCCATTTCACAAATGTGGAAACTGAGGCCCAGAGGTGACCTAGGTCTGGATGGTTTCAACATTCATGAGCTTGACGTTACTCCTGGAGTGAGGGGGATCGATCAAGCCCTGCAGGACCCTTGGGAGCTCACGCTGAGGATCAGGCCGGAGGTGCCCTTGACCCTGAAGGCAGATGAGGCCCAGGACCTGCCAAGTGGGCCATGAGGACTCCAGGGAGCAGAGCCCTGGCCCCAAGCAGTGCTGGCCCCTGAGGCTGCTGGGCCTGCCGTGGGCACCCATGGCTGCTGCCCCTGCCAGCAGTGCTTCGGAGCAGGGCCCAGGCCCCCAAGACCTGGTGGGAAGCAGCCCTCAGAGCCTGAAGGACAGGTAAGGAGCCCATGCGCCATGGGGGAAAGATGTGGACGAAGGGAGGGTTGGTGGAGAGCGGGGGCCTGGGCAGACGCTGGCTGTATATAAAGAGTTGGCATTTTGTCCATTGTGGATTTATTAGCGTTGATTTTTATGTTTAGTGTTTTGTTAAAATGT
The DNA here is from genome assembly GCF_000412655.1 of Myotis brandtii. Taxonomy (NCBI): domain Eukaryota; kingdom Metazoa; phylum Chordata; class Mammalia; order Chiroptera; family Vespertilionidae; genus Myotis; species Myotis brandtii. The sequence continues at coordinate 571 of NW_005298723.1, forward strand.
ATTTATCTCGATGACTGAGGCTTTGGGCACCCCTTAAATTTCGCACCTAAGACTAGAGCCTCGTTCTCCTTGCCCCAGTCCTCTGGAAGGC
>NW_005298724.1:0-661 GCF_000412655.1 Myotis brandtii
AAAATAAAATAAAGCAACAAAAACAAACAACAAAAAACACACAACAACAACAAAAAACCAATAGGGATTGTATTTAACACTCCTAAAATGGCCAAAAAATTTTAAGTCAGATAATGGCCTGTGTGGAAGGATAAGAGGAAACAAGAACTGACATATTTCTGGTGAGAACATAGCACCTAATTTGAAAAACATTTTGGGAATAGTAAGATTGAAGATACATATACTCTTAGTACTCAGCATTTCCACTTTGAAGCATATAAGAGAAAAATCTCACGCACGGACATGTATAATGTTACCTATTTACATTTTTTACAAGTGTACAAAGATATCTATAGTCACATTGTTCTTTAGAGTTAAAAATTGTACAAATTGTCAACCAGTGAAGAATAATGAAAAACTGTCAACACGCCAACATATTATATATCAATGAAAATGAACTAACTCAATCTATATGCTTAATTTTCAAAAGACAATGTTTAGTGGAAAAACTGGCTGCAAAAGATTGTGTACGAAAAGGGTACCATTTATGTAACTTAAAAAATAAACATGTTAATTTGCATCATTTATGGATTTGTGTATATCTAGGGGAAGCATGGATACATCAGCATAGAAATGACAGACACTAGCTTTAGTATAGTGGTTACTGTGGAAGTGATGAGGG
>NW_005298725.1:0-661 GCF_000412655.1 Myotis brandtii
ATTATACAGCTCACAGAAACAGTAGGAAAGGCTGGTGAACCAGGCTTGGGGAAAATATCAAGAACCTAAATACAGCAGGTAGAAGAGGACATAGCCAAGTCCATCCCATGGCAAATCTGGTTAGGATGCTGTCACTGGCACCTCTGCTGTTGTGAATTGGTTTTGACAATTCATAAGTCTTAAGTGTCACTCCCTATCAATCCACATCATCAGAAAATAGCATCCTAATTCCAAACCCTACCTGCTAGGAAGCAGGGTGAGACTGTCTGGCCCTTGTCAATTTCCATAAGGAGAAAGAAGAGTTTTCTCCAAAATATAAAGGGGGTTGGAATGCAGGTGAGAAAAAAAAATGAGAAGCTCACAAAAGAGCACAAACAACTTTCTAGGGATTTCAGGACTATCTGAAGGGCAGAAACGTAAGTGGAAGTTGTGGGAAGCCATCCTCAAGTATCTTTGGCATTCAGAATGGCAGACAATAGGTGAAATTGTTTGAGACCATGTTAGAGGTGTCTATGAACCCCCATAAATGACCAAGAGTGACTAAAGCATGCTGGGGTTTGGGATGTAGATGACCAACCAGTAAAAGAAGATATTGATGCTAATATGCTCATTCCAATGTACAGACTGGTGAGGCCATGGGCCACTGGGGTTATAAGATGTG
>NW_005298726.1:0-661 GCF_000412655.1 Myotis brandtii
AATTAAATAGTTTAAAGCAAATATTGGTATAGGTGCATAGATGGTTACATGCATTCTTTTCTTTTCAGCACAAACCATTGATCACTTCTTTCAAAATTCTTTCTGGTCCATAATTTCTCATTGTTTTACAGCTTGCTGAAAGTAAAACTCTTGAAATATTACATTTGTCTTTGGAAGCAAAATTTATAGATCAATAAATATGGGTCAGATTCCATGAAAGGGACTCCATGCTAGGCAGGAATAAATAAGAATTATATTTGAAAGCAATACCATCGCTCGGTGCTCAATGGTACAAAATACAACGGTTGGATGCAGGAATTCCCAAATTATTTTATGTCCCCTGAATGAGGAGTGCTGCTTGAAACCAATGCCCACGCCTCCAAATTCAGGGCACCCAGCAATTATATGCAAAAAATATCAAAATCTGCCAAGGAGAGAAAATTTAATAGTATACATTTCAAATTATTTGAACTTTAGAAATAATTCATTTATATATTTGACAGAAACATAGTTGAGCAAAACCACAACTAGCATAGTGTCTGACCAAAATAGTTGCTTAATAAGTGTTTAGTGTTTAACTAATAATAAAAATTGCCAATAATAAAAATATTCTGATACTGCCCAAAAAACAAATGCTGAAAGAGTTTATCCCCACTAGACC
>NW_005298727.1:0-661 GCF_000412655.1 Myotis brandtii
TGTTTCTATCTATCTCTTTTCCTTCCTCTTGCTCTAAAATCAATAAAGATATTTTTAAAAAATATTGAGAAAAAATAGATTTTCAATCTAGAATTCTACACCCTGCAAAACTATCATTGAAGAATAATAGTAGATTAAAGATATTTTCAGATATACAAAATTTCAAAATGTTATGTCCCATATATTTTTTCATGTAAGTTACTAGAATATATGCTCCAGCAAAATAAGGAAGGAAGTCAGAAAGGAAGAGATGGGATCTGGGAAAAAGTGACCTAACATGAAAAAGAGACCAAGTGGATTTCTTCCTTTCTAGGAGAAAGGAAGTCTTAGGATAAGAGCTGAGCTAAAGCCCTGGACTCCCTGAGCTTGTGCTCAGTACCCAATCCGCATTGAAGCAGGAGGCTGGGAGGGCTCTAGGAGAAGTTCCAGTAAAACAATGGCATTAAAAGGAAACAACAAAAAAGATGCACTATCTGTTTAACCTTGTAGAAAATTGTCTTAGAGAGGCTGTTGAAAGGCAAAGGCAAAGGAAAAAAGAATGAGATCGTTATCAACTCCAAATAAAAACAAAAGCTGTAAGAGAAAGAAGATGTCACATGGTATACTTCCTGACTAAGCAGAGAACAGTATTTACTCAGTCATAATAATGCAAACATTGAAT
>NW_005298728.1:0-661 GCF_000412655.1 Myotis brandtii
TTAACTCTTTCCATGCATGTGGGATGGGATCCACGACAAAGGGCAGCCCAGGCAGACTTACTAGACACAGAGGAGTCTGAAAAGCCAGCCTTGGGCTTGTCATTGAAGGATGACATACCTGCTGACCACTCCCAAGCCACATAAAACCAAACCTCACTTGTTACAGAACATGCTCGTTCGTGAATTCCTGGATCAGCTTTAGAGAGTAACTAACACATGCTGGGGTCAAAAACCAACAAGACGAACACATCTGACTTCTAGGATTAGAAGGATGACGTTAGAAAGGATGGGTGATTGTGGCTTTGTGGGCTTTCTGTTCCCGGCAGCTGAAGTTGTCTAGCATCCATGAGCTGATGCCCAAGGAGGTAAAATGGTCTCGTTAGGAGCCTACCAATGTTTCTCCTGGGATGAGGTATATAAAGGATGAGGGTATTGCTAGAGCACACTGGGATAATCTGGAGGGTATCTGGAATGCAAAATGAAGCTATTCAGAGCCCGAAGCAATCAGCCCAGGACTCTCTCTGCCTTAGACGCTGCACAGTCACCCAGGGCTGAGTGTGGCGAGCTCTGAGAGCCCATAGGAGTGCCAGGCATACCAGCTAGTAAGTGTGGGTCCAGCTGGGTTCTCCCACTACTGGGAGAGTTGGGCAGACCATTTAAC
>NW_005298729.1:0-661 GCF_000412655.1 Myotis brandtii
TGTGGAAATGTTTGGCAAGGTTTGCAGCTGAAAGAAGTGCTTCTCCATCCCCAAAGTAGTGGTTACAGGTGCTCCAACCTGAGCAGCTTTCTGGGTACGCAGAACTTGGTGGGTCCGATCCCAAGAACCCCATATCTAAAACTTGAATGAATCTGCTTTGGGTCTGGCAGTAACCATGGTTACTGGGCTGCACATCTAGCATGTAATGTCTCTTAGTTGAGAGTTACAAGTGGAATGTGTCTGTAACAGTTAAAGATTGGTTTGTTTTTATTGGGCCAGATGCTCATTCTCTAAACACTGTAATAACTCTCTCATAGAACTTCAGAGGTTAAGAATCTGGAATCCGGCCTGGGATTTAACCTTTGCTGTGCATGAGTGTTTGGTTCCTTACAGAACGTTGCAGGGGAAATTCTGAAATCCTTCTTTCCCACATTTGGGGAATGGTGTTAACTTGCCCTTTGGTAGCATGAGCAGGACAAGGTCAGATCAGCACTGATTCCTAGAGACATTGGCTATGTCACTGAGCCACAGAGAGGGCTACATTGTGAGCCATGGGTAGATAAAATGAAGTAAAGTCAGGATATTGATCCTCACAACTGTTGAAATGATTTATAGTTCCCCTAATATCTTTGACACCAGCATTTGCTGTGATGTGTGGCAC
>NW_005298730.1:0-661 GCF_000412655.1 Myotis brandtii
CCTGCTTAAAATAAATTCTAGGTCCCCTCGAACAGACCTGCCATGGCCCAAACTGCTGGGCCTGTGTGCAACCCCTCCGCTCTACCTGTATTTTCACTGTGTACCCCACATGTAACAGGTTTGGAACTCCTGATCTAGTCTACCTTTAGTCTAATAATCAAATTCCCGCTCTAGCCCCTGCTGCCTCCTCAGCCGTGGGGCCTTACTGCCTTATGCTGCAGGCCTCTGCTCCTAAGGCACTGTCATTGCTGGGAAAGTCTGCATGATGCTCACCACAGACCTGCCTTCTCACAGCTGTCGGTCCCTGGTTGGACGCCTGCCCTCTGGGGACATTCAGAATTGGTTCAATCCCACTTCAATATGATATCCCTTCAGCTATTTAAAAGCAGCTCTTGGTACCCCAAGGGTCATTTCTTCTCCTGTCTAAGCACCCCCAGTTCCTTCATTGTGCCTCATAAGTCAAGAGTCATGTTTTTCATGAGTCTGTGGCTAGAGGTTTTCATCCAAAGACCCATGTCTGAGGGTCAAGCTTGAAGGAGAAGAAAAGACACTCTGACCTGCAAAGATGCCTGGTCTCCGTGCAGTCACTTCTAAGATTTCATGAGATTTTGAATGTGAAATCTCTAATTTTTTAATATATTTTCATTGATTTCAGAGAGGA
>NW_005298731.1:0-661 GCF_000412655.1 Myotis brandtii
TTTTTTTTAGAAATAGGGAAACTGAGACCCATGGAAAACCATGTCCTAAATCCCACAGTAAGGGTCTGATTTGGATCTGAACACAAGTCAGGTAGAAGAAAGGAGTACTGTTATTTGAAGCATCAAATGAAAAGAGATCAGGCAATTTGCCTGAGTGCAGAGAGCAACAGATCAAAATTCCAAAACTGATTTCCAGATTCCCTGTGTCTATGCTGTCTCCCTTGTATGACTTTTCAAATACTCACTGGAAACAAATATAATAATAGAACCTGAGCTCACAGGTATTTGATTTTCATCCTTTATTATCATCACAAGAAATCAAATGCTTCAATGGTTATCTTATTTCTCACTTAAAATTCACTTAGATAAAAGCACTATTTAGCTATGTATAAATGTTTTCAAACTATTCTCTAAAATGAGAATCTTACCTACACAGAAAGAGATTTGATAGTCTTGCAGGGAAAAAAAAGAGCTGAGGAGGTGTTTGACCCAGTCATTAATTTTAGTAGCAAATAAATTTTACAACCCAAATTTTGGGCAGACTTAAAAATAGTGAAATTACATACTTAAATAGGTAAAAAATGAGATTGTGTGGGCTACCAGAAAGAGGGCTAGAGTGAGAATTAGTGATCAAGGACTATAGAAATGGCTCTCCAGTATT
>NW_005298732.1:0-661 GCF_000412655.1 Myotis brandtii
AAACAGTTGTTATGACCAAATTCTATGCATTAAAATTGTTAAGAGAGAAATGAAAGTATAAAAAATCAGTTTTTAATAGATAAAAACTATCATGTATAAAATGAAAAATACACAAAATAGATTAACGAGTTAGACAATAGACACTATAAAAATGAGACACATAGAGTAAAAAACAGTGAATAGAACTTCACTGAAATTGGGATAATGTTAGAGATCCTAATGAACATTTAATGGTCCCCAAAAGAGAGAATGAAGAGAAAATTCTTTAATTATATCAAATCCCCAAATTTCCAAATGTTATGAAAACTACATTAGTATGTATTCAAAGAGCTCAATGAAATCTAAGTACTTGCAACCTAAAGAAAATTGCACAGTACAGTCTAATCAAATTTCTGAAAACCAATGATAAAGAGAAAATCTTAAAAACAGCCAGAAGGAAAAAAATAAAATAAATATGTACCTAGGAACAAAGATAGAAGTAACAGAAGATTTACTTATAATTTGATAAACATGAGAAGACAGCTTTTGTAGTCTGGCATAAAGTTTCAGGACTGGTTATGTCATGCACAAAAGAAATGAAAAGGATGTAACTCACTTTCTCATGAAACAAATGATTGACACATGAAAAAATAATCATTCAGCAAATATTTAGTGGGTGTGA
>NW_005298733.1:0-661 GCF_000412655.1 Myotis brandtii
GCTTAGCTCTACAATTGCCTTTCCCACCGTCACCCTCCCTTGTAGTGGTCTACAAGCAGGGGCACCGCTGAACTCAGTGCTGTGGAGTGCCTCTCAATGGTGCACTCGGGCTCTCCTGCGAGGGGCAATCATTAGTGGGTACTCTGGCCTAGCATAGCATACCCACTCCAGCAGGCCCCCTTCTTGGAGCCTTTCAGTCCCTTCCTCCAGCATCTGCTCTGGTAATTCTGGCATTTCACTTTCACTGAGAGGGACCATTGCTTTTTTCATGCATCTAGGAAACAGCTTAGTAGCAAATATGTTCCATTTCTTGGCATCCTTGCCAGGATATTGAAATCTGTATTTCAGAAGCAAACTCCCAAATGAATAAACTTCCTCTTATTCCATATTGTGTTCTAGCCTCCTTGATCACGTGCCCTCAGAATCCAGTCCCCTGCGTGTACCTGCGAGGCAAGTCTGGGGCTCCTGTGGAGGTGGAGTCCCTTTTCTTCCTCATCAGGCCAGCATGTCTGCAGCTGGGTGAGGTTGCACCTTAATCCTAGTCATAGGCCAAGTAGGTAAGGGGTGAGGTGGAGGCCTCTGCATTGTCTTTAAGCAAAGGGTTGGTCCTAGATCTTCATGGGAGAGGTGGTTCATTTCTCCAGGCTCAGAGGGTTTGCAG
>NW_005298734.1:0-661 GCF_000412655.1 Myotis brandtii
CTGTTCTCTCTAGTGACCTTCTGTCCTCCCCCACTCTTAGCTCCCAGGGGCCTTGCCAAAGATTACCGGTTGGTTTTACCCCAACTCCAACTTCTTAACGGAGGCCTTGGAGAGGCAACACAGATTTTTATAATGTCCTTCTCTTGTTTTATAAAACATGAGATAAAAAGATTATTGTAAAATAATGACTTTCAAACACCTAAATGGCCTTGGCCATGCTTTCATTGGCGGAGTCTAGGCGTGCACTCTGGTCCCAAGATCCTTTAAGAGGTGGAATCTTATTTCTGAAATGGATTTGGACCATATGCAAGACATATAAAAAAAGATGTGTTTTCCTGCCACAGAGGAAAACATCTGTTTTGCAAATGGGTTTGACTCCACTTGCAGAATAACTTTACAGATGTTTTGAAAGCTCTAAACAACTGCAGCCTTTCTGGTCTGCTCTGGTTCAAAAATTGATTTGCTAAGAAAACATGTAAGTCTGTGACATAAATGAAAACAAAAGTTTTCCTCTTAACCAATCCATAATACCAGGATATTTTAGACACGGCCTTGGATTGGTGGTATTTTATAGATTCTTTTTCTTTCTAAGACATGCATACACAAAGTGTCTTAGAAAGGATTCAAATGTGAATAGAAAATTATTCCCACTCTCTTAATA
>NW_005298735.1:0-661 GCF_000412655.1 Myotis brandtii
AATCCCAAATCATAAGGGGAAAAGTACACATTGAAGGCAGTAGGGCTCTTCCCCTATTCATATATCGTCATCAGAGATAATATTTACTGAGCACTTACCATGTGCCAGGCATAATTTTAAGCACTTTACATGTATTAAATCATTGAAATGGTTTCTGTCGTTCCAACTTCACAGGCATGGTCACATGTGGCACCATCATTCACCCTAATGAAGTCTTTCTTTTCTTAATAAAATCAGTGGTATCATAATTCTATAGGAGCTGGAAGTCTGGGTATCATGCCAGGGCACAGGTCTTCTCATGGATCTTTTTATAAGGGAATATGAGTTAAGGCTGAAGAAGTTAAATTGGCATTTTACAAGTACTGAATATTTCAAAATACTGATCAGTTTTACTTCATTTTTAACTGATTTGTTCAGACATCAATTTGGAGAAATTGCTTTCATACTCTGTAGACAAATTCCTACAATAGTGTCCTCTTCCCAAAATTCATTTCTTTCTCATGGGAACAGATAAAAAAACAAAGCCAAGAAACTTCACTGTTACATGAAGGGGCAACCTAAGGAGGCAATCATCTCTGGAGAGATAATTACTCACAGAAGCTACAGTTATTCTTCAGCGAGGAAGCTCACATGAGCCACTGCTCTTAAAAACTAAAATCCC
>NW_005298736.1:0-661 GCF_000412655.1 Myotis brandtii
CAGACAATAGAGTGGTGAAGGCCTGGGGTGGGATGGAAAATGGGTGGAAGGGACAATGGGGGGAATATTCTCAAGAATAAAGGTAAAAATATAGAATAAATAGAAGTTTGGAAGAAGTCTGCTGTGCAAATGAGACAATTTGATATTGCTTCTGAATTTAAGGGTAAAAGTAATACAAATGATACAGATAGGGTAAATTTGACAATGGACAGCTGGCAGATCACCAGAGTGAGAAGATGAAAAATCAGATAAGACAAATGATTGCTGTTTCCCAAACAAAGTTTACGTTAACAATAGTTGAAAAAGAGAGCAGCCATTTCCATTCCAAACTGAGCAATAAAGTATTAGCCAAACATGAGCAGTACAAACAAATATAAAAGCTGGAACCTGACTTTTATTTACTGAATTTGGCCAGATCCTTGTAGCAAAAATTGTCAGGGAATTCTATCAGTGGACAGACATGACTCTGCAAAAGAAATTGGTTCAAGAACATGAATGGGAAGAGAAAAAGCAGAAGCTATCAGCAACAAGGAAGTGAAGACTTATAAGCAGAGATTTCACGAAATGAAGAATGAATTAAAGAAAATAGAGGAAGGCTATAAAACCAGAGTGCTCTTCAGATAGGAAATTTCATGATAAGCAGTACCATTCATGCTTCAGA
>NW_005298737.1:0-661 GCF_000412655.1 Myotis brandtii
GCATTAGGAAGGTTGAGAACCACTGCTTTGGAGGGTAGTGGGTGGATTTCTGAATCACATTTTACATTTTAACAACAACAACAAAACAAAAAAACTTGAAAACATTTGGTTTATAAAAATTTTCCCAAATCACACAGAGCTGGAGAGGGATGGCAGATGGGTAAATTCTTGCCAAGTCAAAATGTAAAAGAATCATGACAAATGGTGTCTTGGCTCCCTTGTTTTTCCTTTGAAAAAATAATTTACAATGTGGGATGGGTTAACTCCCCTTTACATCTAAGTCCTCAGGAAATCCATGGCAGGCTCTGTCTGTCTGAAAGGCCAATTTGACCCCGTGGGCCTGACTCTCACTAGACTTTCTCAGCCCTAGACATTAGACACAGGCTGTCCGTCACTCAAGACCCTGACATCGCAAAAGCAAAAATTTTAAAATAAACTTTATAAAAAAGGAAGCCCTGCCAAAGCCAACCCAAATGTTTTCTTTCTGTGAAACTTAAATATGTGTTAAATTGGATTCTGCCCAGCCATGCTTCTAAATCTAAGTCACAGGGTAAGAATTCTGTAAACAGCTTTATCTGTCAACATCACCCCACAGGATCCATTCAGGAAATAAGTAAAGTTCAGGGTAGAATGTGGCCTTCTGGTCAAAGGTAACACCTAA
>NW_005298738.1:0-661 GCF_000412655.1 Myotis brandtii
ACTTTTGGAGAATTTATTATAACAACACTTATGTAATATCTTATAGAATAGAACATTATTTCCAAAATATTTTACTAAATTATATTTTACATAGAGAGTTTCATTTAATAATCATGTGATATAATTTGAAATGTATCTATTCTTTGTCCCAGTCCTTCATGACAAAGAGCTACTAATACCCTTGGAATTTCTTCATAATTATCCACTTTCAATCACTCCTGAGTCCGTGCTAATGCGATGCTATAGGACAGGGCCCCTAGATAGCCTCAGAATGGGGCTGGTCACCACAAAGACCAAGTAATTGAATGGTTGGAACTTTCAGATCTACCCACCGACCTCTGGGCAGGAGAGATGGTTGGATGGAAAATCTCTCAAACAAGGAAGTATGATGAGCTTCAGAATTGGTAAGCAGATCTACATGCCAGGATGGTGGTATGCCCCACTCCAGAGACATAAGCTCTTATGTTTGGGACCCTCATGGACCTTACTCTATCTACCTCTTCATCTGAATGTTCATTTATATTCTTTATAGCAGGAGTGAGGAACCCTTTTTCTTCCAAGGCCCATTTGGATATTTATAACATCAATTTTGGTCCATGCAAAATTATCAACTTAAAAAAAATGAGTCTGCTATATTTGATCAAACATTTAATTAACTCAC
>NW_005298739.1:0-661 GCF_000412655.1 Myotis brandtii
TAAAGGGCCAGAAGGTTGAGAACCACTGCACTAAGGCCTTCTACTTCCTTGAGGAAAAGGAGTGAGTGTTCCGCCAGTCCTGCATCCTCTGGACTGAGTGAAAGTGAGTTTGGTGGGAATGCCATTAACTTCTTGTGGGAAAGATAAAATTGACCGGCGCCCTGATGCTGCCTTCCAGTTTAGCGGGGGTCCTGACAGGGCCTGGGAAGAGGTATCCAATGAAGCATGAGGTGAGATAGCACGGGCTCTTCCCCGGGGTCCAGCAGGCCTCTGTTCTACCCTGATGCAAACTCCCCTTCTAAACATTTACTTGTGCTTTCGACCTGAGGTCCAATAGGATCGTAAAACATGTTGTTCCGAAAGAGATTACCCCCTGCTAATTCATTCTGCCACACACAGAGAAGAAAGAAACCCACTCACAAGCCAATAGCATGCAACTTCTCCTGGGAGCTTCTGACCACCATGTACGAAGCCCTCACATTCAGCCCGGGGATCGCAGGGTTCCGGGAAGGTGCATGTGCAGAAGGAAGACACACTGATAGATTTTGTTTTTATTTTCTTCTCGCCAGACCTATCCTTGACTCCTCACAGATTTCCCAGCAGAAGAATCAGAATAGATGATAACATGGGAGAAAAATGTTCTACTGTCATTTGTGTTCTC
>NW_005298740.1:0-661 GCF_000412655.1 Myotis brandtii
CCTCAGGATTCTTTATTGGACACGGCTTTCCCTGTGATGAGCTTACTTGCAAGACTCTGGTGTTTGGTTGTATAAGAACTGACTTGACATTGAAGTGAACATGATTGAGCACTTATAATGCCAGCCCAATTCAGTCTAAGGTTGTTCCTTCTCTATTTGTGAAAGGGCCAGTGCTGAACAGTGACTCAGAGGCAGTGGGGGAAGGAGTACAAGGGTGAGCGATGACGATGGTAGAGAAGGGTCTCCTCTCTGTTTTTACATGGGCACAGCATCGACTTTTAACTGGACTGTGTGATCAAATTAATCATGGTGGCAAGTTCCCACTAGCTGAATTGATGAAATTGTCATTTCAGCAGGACCACTTAACTCTGGGCTATACTCTGGGCAAACTTGTGTCCCTAAGAACCAACTTTTCCAAAGGTAGACACATCCATGGGGATCTGCACCACACACAGTTGGCCAGCCACTGCAGTTTCATTGTATGTGTATTTCAGAACAGCACATTTAGCACATGTGTTCCTCCCATAAAACATATTGCATACTTATGGCTTTCAGAAGGGCTAAGAGGGTAAAAAAGCACTCCACTTCAATTCAATTCAGAAATATAAAGGGCCTAATATGTGGCAGGCACAATAGAGAGTTTTATCTGTTTTCTTTTTTT
>NW_005298741.1:0-661 GCF_000412655.1 Myotis brandtii
TGAGTTTCTAGAACATTCCAGGCACTTGGGGAGAAAATTTTTCAGTCCCTCGAATTCCATGTAACTTGGTGCTGGGGGAAGAGAAGCCCAGAGCCAGAGGCCCTCACACTCCAGTCTCTTCCAGCCTGAGGGTTTTAGGGGGTTATTGTCACCCCATGGAGGGAGGGGAGAACATTTACCAGATCCTCAACCCAGTAAAACAGGAGCCCCTGGCGGATCAGGCTGCCCAGCGCAAGTGCCGACAGGAGGCAGGCCGCTGGCCCTGCCTTTCCTCACACACACACAGACTCCCGGACCTTGGGACTCCGTGAGCCAGAGCCAGAAAGACACAGCTGGAAGGAAAGACACAGCTGGAGGGGAAGGGGCCCTGCCAAGGTGCCAGGCCCTCGCCACCTCTGGTAGAAGCCGGGCTGGCAGCGCGGGCCTCACACCCAATCCACAAATCTGACCCTTGACCAGCGGTCACATGTTAAGATCACATGTTCCTCTCTGCCTCCTGGGCAGGGCTTCAATCCACACCCCCTTTTTCACGCCCTCTGCCCCCAACCTGCAGGCCAGCCTGCTCTCCCCAGCAGCCTTCTCCAAACTTCCATCCCACGGCAGCCGGAATTGTCCTCCTAACGTAGCAAGAGGATCAAACGACTCCCCAGCTTAAAGGACG
>NW_005298742.1:0-661 GCF_000412655.1 Myotis brandtii
CCACTATATGTCCACCACCTTTCCATCCATCATTATTCAGTGCCCTGTATGTGCTACCCTTTGGGTATAAGCAAAAATGGGATGCAGCACTGACTTCAAATAACTAAAGTAAAACTTGAGAATATGAGGGAATCTTATAACTCAGAATTTCAACTGTCTGTTGAGTCTTCATTGTCCCAAACCATCCCCATTATTCCTCCCGCAACCCATACTCTAGTAAACTGGCCTCTACTCCTGTTTTCCTCCCTCCAAATAAAATACTTTATTGTTCATAAAAGTGGAGCCAGTATTTTTGTGCACTTACTCCATGCTTCACATGTATGATTTCAGCCTATAAATTAGGCTACTTAGGCAATATCATCCCATTTTTACAGGTGAGGAAAACATAAAGATCTTAAATAACCTACCCAAGTTCACATAATCCAAGAGTAAGTGACACAGGCAACACTCAAGTCCATGTCTATGTGACCTCAAAACCCAATGTGAATATCAATATTGTCAAGGATGGTCTCACTTTGCAGTTGTCTGAACTTAATAAAATCTGGTGAGTGAACGAGAATGACAGGCCAAACACCATAAAGGAAACAAGGACCTTTAGAAATAAATTCTTGTAAAACTAACCTACCTTATATCTTTGATTCAGAAAGTCCATCTAATTATA
>NW_005298743.1:0-661 GCF_000412655.1 Myotis brandtii
GAAAAACAATTTTAGATCAATATTAAAAAATATTTCTCTCTGTATAAAATAGAGATTGAATTTACCTCTTTTATATAATCAGTCAGTTATTTTCAGGATCAGAATAAAACTTACATTTTCTGATGCTGCATTGTGTTTATTTCATATATTCAATTTCTGTAACTAAATTAGTAATGACAAAATAAAATGATATTCTAAGACATAGCATGTGTTTTATTCTTTACACCTACTTAAATTTTAGTTTTCACAGAATTTGCACTTCCTGCAAATTTTCTTCAGGAAACACTTGATAATAGGATGTGAAAATTTGGGATATTTGATAAACACATATGAAAATCATAAGAATGGTTAGATATATACCATCCGTATTCTAAAGGTAGAGGAATAAAAAGTGTCTTGAGCCTGCATTGTAATAAGTAAGTAAAATCCAGAAATTCCTTTCATAAGTCAGAAATATAAAATAATAAAAAGTTTTAATATTAAAGAATTATACAAAGTTGTTCCATACTCAATTCATAAGTTGAAAACCAAATAATTGATTATTTTCAAGGTAAGCAGTTTCTAAAGAATATTCTTTAACTTTTGTTAAATGAATAAAATACTGATTTTTTTTCTTTCTTTCAGATAATCTGTGTTTATGGAAATTTTATATCATTTAAAA
>NW_005298744.1:0-661 GCF_000412655.1 Myotis brandtii
CTGCTCTAAACCTTGGTTTCTACAGCTGGAATATTATCACTTCTGAAGACTGAGTCAGATGGCAGGTGTGAGGGCCACCTGTGGCTCTATTTGTGCCCAGTGCTCTCTCTGAAGGCCCTTGTATGTCGGTCACCATCTGTGCTGCCCCACTGAGGCCTGCTGTCCTCAGGCAAGGCCTTACCCTGCACTCAGTCTCCTCTGATCTTTTCCCTACTTTCTCCCTAGGTTTCCAATTAAGACTTGCCCACCCTATATCCTGTTTCTTCATGACCCAGCTTTCTACTAAATAGGATGAAATAATTTCTATAAATTCATTGATAGATATTAATGGGTTAAACAATTTCCCCAACCCTCAACAATTGCTTGACCTAAGGGATAGTTCACCCAAGGTAAGCTACCGGTGGTCACAGATTCACAATATGTCTAAAATGAAAGGTGCCTTAGAGATCATCTAGTCTGATGGTTTTCAAACTTCTTTTATTTCAACTGAGTGTTCAGAGCCCTACCTATAGCACATGAAGGGATCAGCTCTGATGGAGAGGAGGTGGGTGGCACCTCTCTTCTCAGCTATCTCCAATCCAAAGCCCTTGAGTACACGCACAGAATTCTACTGATTCTAGACCAAGCCTCTGGTTTTACAGAAGAGAAACTGAGGCCCAGA
>NW_005298745.1:0-661 GCF_000412655.1 Myotis brandtii
ACTGGCTTAACCCAAGGGAGCAAAGTTTGAGATGGAGAGAATGGTCAGGATGTGGATAGATTTTGAGTAGAGCTGATAGGATTTGATGACAGATTAGAAGTGGGATGTGAGAGAAAGAGGAGTTAAGGATGGTCCCAATATTTTTTTTTTCAAAATTAGTAAACTTTATTTAATTTCAAAAAATAAAACAGAGAAAAGCAGCTTTAGCTTTGTTCTTGAAGATGTAATGACCCAAGAGCAGGAACTACCCCTGAGAAATTAAAATACCCTTTACCCACAATCAAGCCACAGGCAAGGAGGGATCCTGAATTTGGGGACAGACCTGGGTGAATGGGGTAGGAAGGAGAACTCCATAGTCAGGTGGGTGGATTCTGAGACACCACAAGTGGAGAACAACACAAAAGCACACGGGAAATAGGACCAAAACTTCAATGGGTAACCAAGATTTTCTTTTTACCTAAACAACCAGAAGAATGAATTCTCAATATACAGTATTTGAACAGATTTTAGAGGAGAAACCAGCATTTAGCTTTGGTTATCTTTGAGAGTCCTAGTAGACATGCAAGTGGGAATGTTGAAGAGGGAGCTGTATATATGAGTCTGGGGTCCAACAGTCTTGGGACCAGGCATTTGGTCATGGAGAAGATGAGGCGATGTCAGT
>NW_005298746.1:0-661 GCF_000412655.1 Myotis brandtii
GGGGATCAAACCCACAACCTTGGTGTATGAGGATGACGCGCTAACCAACTGAGCCATCCAGCCAGGGCCTCTCCCTCAGCATTTTAAACACCTGAACAGTCCATTGTATGGCCCCTGACACCATCCCACATGATGACTATTGATGTTAACAATGAATGAATGAATGAATGAATGAATAAGTGAGAAAGCAAATGGGTGAATACATGAAGGGAGGGAGGGAGAGAGGGAGGGAGGGAGGCAGGAAAGAGGCCCAGTTAGGACATCTAGTGATTTTTTAAAAAGAAATAAAAAATATACCAGTAAGACAATGCTTCCCCGCACTCTACCCGCCCCCGGCCCCCTAGCCCTGACCCCGTGGAATGAACTGGGGATGCCCATTCTGTGCTTCGGGTCACACGCTAAAAACTAGCCGGGTGGTTCTGTGGTTCTAGTATCCAACCCGTTGGCTTCTCTTAAGTACACAAGATGGTGGACCTCCTTGGCCCATGAAAGCAATGGTGCCCGGGGGCTGGCTTCAGGGAGGTGGTCTGCCCTGTGAGATCTCCGAGGTCAGCTAAGCATCATGTCCATCTGTGCTCACGGCCCTGCCCCAGGGTGTCACTATCACACTGCTCCCATGGAGCCTGCGGGAGCTGGGGGAGACGGGACACAAACACACAGG
>NW_005298747.1:0-661 GCF_000412655.1 Myotis brandtii
AAAAAAAGAAGAAGAAACCACCTAGTCACATACAAGGGGCCTCCATTAGATTATCAGTGAAATTCTCAGCAGAAACCATGCAGGCCAGAAGAAAGTAGGACGATATATTTCAATGGTATTTTTAAAGAATAGAAATAATAATTCTAAAATTTATATGGCTCACAAAAGGACCCTGAGTTGTCAAAACAATCTGAGAAAGAGGAACAAATCTGAAAGTATCACACTTCCTTACTTCAAAACATATTTAAAAACTACAATTATCAAAATAGTATGATACTGGCATAAAGACAGTCATATACATCAATAAAACAGAATAGAGAACCCACAATCAACCCAGACATATGTGGTCAAATCATCTTCTACAAATATTCCAAGTCTACACAAAGAGTAACAACTATTCTCTTCAACAAATGGTGTTGGGGAAGCTGGATATCCACATGCAAAAGAACAAAATTGGTCTCATAATTTACATCACACACAAAAATCAATTCAAAATGATCGAGGACTTCAACATAGAACTGAAACCATAAACTATGGATGCTAGTGTGATTATGACATATCAATGTGGGTTCATCCTTGATAACAAATGTACCATCTGATGAGGGATGTTAATAATAAAGGAGGTCATGTACACTGAGTGGCCAGATTATTATGACCACCT
>NW_005298748.1:0-661 GCF_000412655.1 Myotis brandtii
GAGGTTTTGGCTCATGGGATAATACTCAATTTACCTTGCTCCTTCTTGACCTATGTCTCATCTTGAGTTGTTCTACATCAGGAGTGCAAGTATGTCTGTGTTCTCCTTTCTCTAATTGTTCAGATAATCTCACTATGGATACTCTTATTTCCACTGGGAGGAGACTAATTCTCACTAAATAACTGCAGTGAAAATGTGTGCTGGATACAGTGAAATGAGATCCCTCAGATTCTGTCTCAGGCTGGGAATGAAGATTGAACTTGGGGGAGAGCGATGGGTAGAAGGGAAAATAAAATATATACCCTGGGCACTGTGCTTGATCATTTGGATAAGTGGTCTTCAAGGAACCTGTTATCTATTCTTATAGATGAAGATTCTGGGCTCAGAGAAGTTAAATAACATGCCCATGATTGTACAGCTAAAAGATGACAGACTTAGAATTCAACTCTAGCCTATCTGATTCCAAAAATATGTTTCTTCCATAATACCATGCTGAGTACTGATAGGAAGGCTGGCCAAGACAGGGCAAGTAGCTAGCCAGAGTAAGCTCCTAGGTGATCCTAACGCTACAGAATGCAACATCTTTAACCATTTCCAGAGCACAAATGTGTGTGCTTATCCTAGTCCAAGCATGTCAAACTTGCGGCCCGCGGGCTGCATG
>NW_005298749.1:0-661 GCF_000412655.1 Myotis brandtii
TGTTGAGTTCATCAGAGCCCTTTCTGCATGATAATAAAGGGAGAAAAGGATATAGAAAGAGGGATCGGGCAAGGACATCAGCTTTTTCTCATTCCACAATTTGACTCAGGCCAATGTCATGACTACCAGGGTCAATTTTATGGAATGAGCAGGTGATGTGTAGGAAGCATTGACACCTAAGAAGGTAGACTGGTCAGCTAGGACATTAAGCTCCTAGCTGAAGGGGGAGTGGTTAGGTAAAGGAGATGGAGGAGTTGGAAATCCCTTTTTATTTACTTAGAATTTGGCTCTGTTGCAAGATTTAAACTGCTTCCATTTGTGTAGACCTTTATATTGTTCAAGAAGATGCTATCATTCACATTCTCCAATGCTCCCCCCTCAGCAGCCTTGTAAGAAAAAATAGAAAATAGCTCCATATTTCAGATGAGAAAATGAGGTCTAGAGACACTTATTCTTCAATCTCAAACTGCACAGAGTCAGGGTTGAAACCAAAGCCTGTTCTAAACCCAAGCCTCTAGTTACTAGAATAGGCTGCTTCTCCTAATACTCAACCCTTTACAGTTCATGTAACTATCTGTTCTTTTCAGAGACTTTTCTGGGCAGAGAAAAACTCATTTAAACCTTGGCCAGACAAGAACATAATTAAACAGACAATTTTTTT
>NW_005298750.1:0-661 GCF_000412655.1 Myotis brandtii
CTCTCCCTTCCACTCTCTCTAAAAACCAATGACAAAAATATCCCCGGGAGAGAATTAATAAATGAATAAGTAAAATAGAAGCTGGGCCAGAGAGCAGTGCCATCCCTGGACATCTTGGCGATGAAAGGACTGGTCCTGCGTGTCCTCGGCCCGGTCCGCGTGAGGCTGGCTCAGGGAACCGCGGCTGATTCTGCCTGGTTACGGGCGGTGCCCAGGAGGGTGGGCACAGCAGGTTTCATTCACTGCGGGAGCCCGTTCCTCTTCCCTGTGGCCCCGGGGTCGGCAGAGGGAAGGAAGGAGCCCCAAGGAACCAGGCGCCTTCCTTAGGGCTCTGCACCTGCGAGGCCGCCTCTGCCCTGAGCCTCTGCCCCGGGCCTCTGCCCAGTGCCACGCGGTATTCCTGCTTCCCCTGGGATCGGCCAGCTCGGGGCACATCCTGAGAAGTGCAGGCTCCGCGTTGCCTTGGCCTTTGGTCCCCATTGTCCACCTGCATGTGGCAGCCATTGCATGATTGCTGATGGTTACACACCCTTTATTCTTAGATGAGCGGACCATCGCTGGCTTACAGAGGCACGGGGCGTCACTGGGTCATCACGGGGCCTGCCGAGGTTGCCTCCCTCCCTCCCCACCCTCAGCGGCTCCTTCTCCTCCCTCCTTCCCT
>NW_005298751.1:0-661 GCF_000412655.1 Myotis brandtii
CTCCCACTCTCCCTAAGAATCAATGGAAAAATATCCTCCAGTGAGGATAAATAAATAATTAAATAAATAAAAAGGTATTCTATATGGGAAAGGTTCCTTGATTTGGGTAAAGGAAAAATCTTAACTGCTCATCTGCCTAAATGGAGTTTCTAAAAGAAAACATGTATTTTTATTATTAAAGGAATTATCCATTATTTACACATTCCAGACCGTTTACAAAGTATTTAAAAACCAGCTTAAATGAAATGAGAAAACAAACCAACCAGATTTAATGGTGTGATATGGACAGCAGGTAGATTGGCATTTGTTAGGAAATCTTGCACACACACCCCTAAAATCTATCCATCTCATCTTGCATAACCAGAACTACTGTTTTCCAAGAAAAGTCCAGTCCTCTGAATTGTGTGCTAATGATGATGAAGAAGTAGGAGAAAATGGCTGCTGGGAAACAGAAGCCCACTGTGGACAGGTGAGGACATAGGTAGGAGAGCACTGGTAAAAGTCATCTAAAAAAGTAAGTTTAAAGAAATCTTGAAAATGATGTCAGTCAGCTTACAAATTATATCTGCTGTGATGGAAGGAAGTGAAGAAGGGAGACAGAGGAGGAAGGTGTAAGGGGGGAATCCAAACCTGAGCCAATTGCTGTGTTACAGGTCTTGCC
>NW_005298752.1:0-661 GCF_000412655.1 Myotis brandtii
CTCCTTCGTGGCCTGGGACTGGGGAAAGGATTCAGCCGCCTTCCCCAGCCCAGGAACCCAGAGTAGGGTGGAGTGCAAGATGCTATTGCTCACCCACAGTCCTGCCAACTGCTGCCAGCACCCCAACCACATGAGGGCACCCTATTTCATGCCTTACTTATCCAGATAATTGTCTGCTCTTTCACACCTTGATCAACTTTCCTCCCGTCCTGCCACTGGAAAGGAAGGATGACTCAGAAACTTCCATAGCCCGGACAACACTTGAGATTTCCCTAGAGTACAAAGAGAGATGCTAGGTTTTAACTTTCCTCAAAATATCTAGTCAAAGGCTTTAATGATCCATGCTGGTCCACAGAGGCTGCAGGCTCCAACGCTCCATCTGCATCCTGCTGCGCAACTTGGGGCAAACCCCACCCTCACTCCTCCTCCAGACCTGTCTCCCCATCCATTCCATGTGAGCTGGGAACCGTGCACGCTTTAGTGTTACAAGCGGCACCCACCCTCTGGCTGCAGAAAGTTCAGGACGGAGGGGAGGCTCCCAAGCCCTCTGGGACCACTGGCCATGTCCCTCTGTGCGGTCTGGGAGGGAGGGTGCTCGCAGCACCTGTCAGGAGAGCAGGCCAGAGTCCAGATAATGGGGCCACTTGGTCACTCTGGCACA
>NW_005298753.1:0-661 GCF_000412655.1 Myotis brandtii
ACACACACACACACACACACACACACACTTAATTATTATGTCTTTATTTGACAAAGCTTCTCCTGTAATTTTATCAAACCAAATGGACCTAATTGGTTTAAAACTTCTCTCTTTATAAGGAAGAGAGAACAAATCTTCTAGGAATCCCAGGGGCCCATTGGGATAACCAAAGTCATTGTCAGGTTGAAAAAGGTCTTCTTTTACAATTTTAAGCCATCAGAAGTTTGTCAGACATACAGATAATATATCACTAGGAAATGATATCAAATTGCTCATTCATTTGAGAGAATAGTGAAAGGAATCAAACATGAATGTAGGTCAGCAAAGCTTCAGTTCTCAGGATGGGGAAGGCTGTTTTCCTAAGTATTCAAAACCTGATTAAGACAACACAGAAAACTGTTCTGATAAAACATGAAAGCTTTGTTTTCTAGGTAGAAAACTTTTCATAGGATCTTATCAAGAGTAAAACAATAAGTACAAAGAAAACTTTGCCTTTTCAACAGACTAAACATACAGAAACCAAATTCTAGTCCTGTATCAGCTTACTTTTGATATTTACATCAATTTTCTTATATTTGTTTCAATCTTAATCAGCTGAACCATATGTACAATTTTATTTCTTACGATTTCTCTTCACAAACCTAAAACTTTCCTAGTCCCT
>NW_005298754.1:0-661 GCF_000412655.1 Myotis brandtii
TGTTTGTGTGCAGATGTGTGATATTCTTTTTGTGTTATGTTAGCACCCTGAACTGGGAGTCTGAGGGTAAATCAGCTTCTTGTGGATCCTCAGTTCCCAAGAAACAAACATACATCTTGCCCTTCTCTGTGTGTGTGACTGTAAGTCTAACGGGCCTGCCCCAGGGCCACAAAGTTACTGAGAGTTTTCCTGCCACTACAAAGGAGGAGGAGGAGCAATCATCTGCAGGCTCTCTCCACCCTCCAGGAAAGGTGGTGTGGCTGAAAAGTTATTAAATGACTCACCTGAAACTTGTGACAGTGAATGGAAAGGGTTTAGAACATCTCCACCCACCAGCAGACTAAAGAATAATGACGGTCTAATAAACCAAAAGGGAGTGTCTGTAATGAGCTCTGAGGCCTGCTCTCATCCCTGGGTAAGCGTCTTTATACAATCCGTAACACCTGGACACAGTAAACATTAGGTTAAGCCTGGACCTGGGGATTTTGTAGTCAGGAGGCCCCCAGAACAATTTTGTCTTTACATAAACAACTAAAACACACACACGATCTATGGTGGAGTGAGCACAAATCATACTTGTATAAATATAGAAGGAATATATTTCATATAATAAACCTCGGTACCTGAGTTCTGGCTAGGAAAGGATTCAGAGCCAAGACTC
>NW_005298755.1:0-661 GCF_000412655.1 Myotis brandtii
TAATAGCTATAAATTTGTTAGATTTTATTTAAAACATAATAAACTAGATTATATGCATTATCTTCCAAATCTTCAATTGGTCTTGCTTGACAAAGAGCCTGCTTTTGAGTTTATATTCAAGACACTTTCACCAGGCAGTCATTACTGATACAGAAATATGGTCTTAGATTGGAAATGATGTAATATTTAAAGGAATTAACTTTGTGAGTTCAACATATTTCAAAAATAGCAACCATCGTATATCAGAATTATAATTTAGATTTTCATTTTTAATTGTTTAGTCAATTTGAGCTTTGTCAAAACATACTCTTAGAATTGAAAAAAATATAAAGCTGCTTATAGGATGAAAACTTACTCATTTTCTAAAAAAATGTTTAAGAAGTCTGTTCAATAAAATGTCATAGGTAATAAAATCTGTTTTCTACCAAGTTGCACAGATATAGAACTATTTTTTAAAATTCTATATAATAAAAATGGAGACTTGCAATTTCTCCACATTGTCTGTCTTACTATATCCATATATTGAATATGAAGTGTTATCTCATTGGAGTTTTGATTTGCTTTTCTCTAATGACTATTGATGTTGAGCATCATTTCAAGTGCTTACTGGCCATGAATATTCTTTGGAGAAATAACCATCAAATCCTATGTTTGTTTTTTT
>NW_005298756.1:0-661 GCF_000412655.1 Myotis brandtii
GTGCTCTCTTCCTGGTGGTGGTGTGCAGATAAGAGGGCAGAGGTAGCACGGCCACTTACACCGGGTCCGGGCACCAGCGGAAGAGCCTCAGCTGGTGTCCGGGGATTTCTGAGAAAAGTGACAGAGCAAATGCCTCCATCTGCGAGCTCTCTGCTCTCCACCACCCTTCCTCGGAGGAAACCGGACGGCAAGGACACCTCCTGTGTGCTCAGGCTGAAGCCCTAAGTAAATACCAGATTTAATCTCGTGGGAAGCGAGCGCATTTTGTTATGGGCACACAAACATTTTATCAGTGTTGAGGCAGAGTAAACAATAGATGAAAGGACGTCATTTTTCCAATTTTTTTCTAACGTGTAGGCCCAGAACATGGCAGTGTGAGTCTCTCAGCAGCGGGGGGTTACCCGTGGTACAATAAAGACAACCACGATGGGTTCGCTGGGACGAAGAGCCCTGGGCGGCCTTTCTGATCACCTGGGTTCTAAGCCAGTTCTGCCGTTAGCCATGGGACTGTGGGTCAGTCGCAGGCTCCCTGGGCTGGATCCCCCTGAGAACACGATGGATCAGCTACGCGGTCCCCACCGTCCTGTGATCTCCTGAGTCCTCCAACCAGCTCCCCCAGGCTGTCCTTCCCCACCTTGGGGGCCCACCTAATACACCCGAC
>NW_005298757.1:0-661 GCF_000412655.1 Myotis brandtii
GGGGGGAGATTCTAAGGAAAGACAATGCAAGTCTGGAGAGGATCATTGCGATGTGTGGTTAGACACGCTCTGCAGGTGTTGTTACCAGCTGATCGGAAGTCCCCAAGTGCTCACATCAAAGCCAGCGGCTGCCTCAAAGCCTCAAAGGCCTGGGTCCCCAGGGCTGACTGTCTCACATTCAAACAGGTAGTTGGAAATGCAGAGGGAAGAGGGAATGACATTTTGACTGTGTACCAACAGAAAGAAGGAAAGATCTCTTTCTAGGTGTGCGCCAAGAACAGAGGCTGGGGACAGCATGGGAATTCTTCGCTGGCTCGGGAGGAATCGAGCCAGGGTCAGTATTGGGCCACCAACAGAAATGGCTACGACCATGCTAGTTATGATCAATAATCAAATTATCTCCTGGGGTTGCAAAGACAATATGGCAGATATGGAAAAGGACAAAGAATGCCAGCAATCCAGGCCTTGGGGACTCAGGGTCTCTGGAATGGTCTTGAAGTCCAGCAGATCCGGGTTTGAATCCTGGTTCTGCGGTGTGTTTTTCCAAGATTCGCCTCATCTCCCCAGGCTTCAGTTTTCTTTCTATAAAGTAAAATAATAAAATCATGCTATAGGGTTGGCATGCAGATTAAATGAGAGAAGGCTTGATGGGGCCTGTCAC
>NW_005298758.1:0-661 GCF_000412655.1 Myotis brandtii
AAAATACAACCTTCCAAAACTCAATCAAGAAGAATTATATAATTGCTTTTACTGTGGATTATTTAAGATATTTCTAAACTTATGTCTTGGGAAAATAAATGGATTTTAGATACTTTGAAGTAATTATGTCAGTGAGACTTATAAGAAAGAAAAGATCCATACATCATAGAAAGAATTACTTAAAAATACCATCAGTGACAACAAATTCTAGCTCCATGATAAGTAAAACCAGGTAATTTGGTTCAATTTATTATCTTTATCCTTGGTATTTTAATCCATAGCATGATCATTCTTTTAAAACCGAAGTCGAAGTCATCTTAAAAGGGCCATATCTAAGGTTATTAGGCTGACACTTATGATGTCTCTGCAGAATGGCAAAACTACAGCCACCTTTCTTAGCAAAAAGCAACAACACACCCAAAGGATTTTCGGTTACACATATGTCATCCTTGGACTATGAAACACATTTACTTCTAGAGGCCTCCAACAATCATTCTAAACCCTTAAAACACTTATAAGTTATTTTATTTTAATGTATTGTTTGTTTTAATTCATCTTAGAAGGTTCTGGTTCTGGAATAAACAACTATTATGCTATCTTGTTAGGAAGTGTTTTTGCTCCTGAGTTGAAGAAAGTCATTTGTCCCAGGTACTTTGACTTT
>NW_005298759.1:0-661 GCF_000412655.1 Myotis brandtii
CCTCTCTGAAATCAATTAAAAAATTTCTATTGAATTTATTAAGATGACATTGGTCAATAAAATGGCATAGGTTTCAGGGGTACAATCCTATGACACATCATCTGTACACTGTACTGTGTGTGCACCACCCAAGTGGTGTCCTTCTGTCACCACTGATCCCCTTTACCCTCTTCTTCTCCCACCTCCTTCAATCACCACACTGCTGTCTGCATCTAGGAGACTGTTTTTTCTGCTTGATCCCTTCACCTTTTCCACCCAGCCCCCAGCCCCCACCCCAACAGCTGTCAGCCTGTTTTCGGTATCTACAAGTCTCTTTCTATTTTCTTTATTTTGTTCATTAGATTCCACTGTAAGTGAGATCATATGGCATTTGTCGTTCTCTGGCTGGTATATTCCACTTAGCATAACGCTCTCCGGGTCCATCCAGGCTGTTGCAAAGATGAGTTCCTTCCTTATAGCCGAGTAATATTCCATTGTGTAGATGGACCACAGCTTTTTATGTCCTCATCACTGGTGGACACGTAGGCTCTTCCAGGTCTTGGCTGTTGTAAGTGACGCTGCAGTGCACACAGGGTGCGTGCAGTCATCGGAATCGTTGTTTCCGGTTTCTCAGAAATGGAATCGCTGGGTCAGATGGCAGTTCCATTTTTAGTTTTTTGAG
>NW_005298760.1:0-661 GCF_000412655.1 Myotis brandtii
GTGTTCATTCAACCTGAAGGACTTCCTGATTTCCCACGTTCAAGACGCAGGTTTATAAGGGGAAATTTACTCTTTACTCTTAATTCTCCTCGGAACATCATTCTTTTCCATGTCATGTAGGCTTGCATTCCCTCATCGTCATCACTTATACCCCCTTCACTTGTTTTACTAAACTCAAATGATTAAGTGGCTCAGCCTTACCTTATATAATTTGTATCTAACCTATTGATAGTTCAAGTGTTAGGATTTAAGTGTTTCCTTAATATCACTAGTCCAGAAGTCTGTTTTACTAGTACTTAAAGTGCAGTCTGATCTCTACTAGTTTGAATTTGCCTGTCTTCTTTTCCTATGTTACCTCTTGTACTGTGTACTATGGGCAGCGTTAATTATAGCAGTTTTGGTACCCTACCTTATTTTAGGAGAAGTGACTACAAAGTGTGTTTAAATGGTTTGATTAAGGATTCAGAAATTTTAGAATTTTTTTTTTAATTCTCTGTGGCTCTTTAAAAGCTATTTCACTGAATCCAAGTCTCCAATGAAAGGTTAACATGAAAATGATCTGGTAACTGACTTTACATGATACTTAAATATAACATTAAAAGATAATATATATTTACTAACTATGTGACTGAGGCTTATGGGCTGTTTGTGACACCCCCCC
>NW_005298761.1:0-661 GCF_000412655.1 Myotis brandtii
ACTAAGGAAACAGGGACCTAAGCTCCATTTGTTTTGTTCACATGTTAGTAGACAAGAGATAATTGTTTGGGGAATGAATTAATGATTTCCAGGTAATTCTGGGGCACCAGTAGAATCAATTGTGTGATTTAATCCAATAATGGTCATTTACTTATAGGAAGACATTTCTGGAAAAACAGAGTTGAAATTTTGCCAGACGGGAAGGACTAAAGGGGACTGAAAGGGACCCATTTTGTAGTGGAGTGTTTAAGAGTTGGTTACCTGATAGACCATCAAGTCTAACTTGGTAAGGGAGGGAAACAAGAGCTTTGTGAATTGACTGGGAGTTAGTGGGAAAATAAATGACCCAGAGTTGAAAAATTATCAAGGGGCATATAAGTTGGAAGGATAGAAGATAAGAATGTATTATTCCAGATGGCAGAGGTATTCCTGGTAATGTGTGCTATAGTGTAGAAGTAACTACATCAGAGTTACTTCTCATGAATGTTAGAGCTTTTACTGCCTGCTCACCCCTTCAGGTTCCTTGCCTTGGGCTCCATTTTACCTTTTTATCCCTCCCAGGACTTTCACAAAATCGGAATTATTTTTGTGACCCCAAGATTCAGACATTGTAGGGTTGATGGCATAACTGTGGACAAAAGATACAAGTGTGGTAGTGAGA
>NW_005298762.1:0-661 GCF_000412655.1 Myotis brandtii
TTATGCTCATATACATGCATACAAGTCCTTTGGTTGAACTGAGTCCCAGAGAAGGTGATTCACCCTGGATTCTGCAGCTACTTCAAACCTGAGCTGTAGAACCAGGGACTTCTAACTCGTATTAGAACCTTTTCAACTGTAGCAGACTTATTTTGTGTATGAATATCCACTGAAATAAAGCTATTTGTCTTGGATCAGCTTGAAAACACCTTCTTAAGACGTGATCTGCTAGTAACTAATAGTACTTACTATTGCTAAGTATTCTGACTCAATTTACCAGCATTTCCAATGCTGTGGTTGAGGGTGCAGCTTCAGGAATCGACCCAGGTTTGTGTCTCAGCTGTGCCACTTGTTCGCTCTATTATCTTAGGAAGTGTTACCTCTTTGCATGCCAGCTTCCCATTTCATAAAGTGGCAATGCTAATAACACCAACCCAATGAAGTTATTGTGAGAATTAAGTGAGATTATACATATGTAGAAGTCTAAACAGTGCCAAGCACATGAGAAATGCCCACTAAATGTCAGGTATCGCTACTATGACATGAGACCTCAAGATCTGTAGTTTTGTGTTTATCACTAACTAGCCTCTTACTCTCTGTGCCTCAGTTTTCTCATCTGCAAGATGAAAATTCTTATTGCTTCACCATTTAAAACTGAATG
>NW_005298763.1:0-661 GCF_000412655.1 Myotis brandtii
CCAATTCTAAAAAATCCCTAAGCCTGCCTATATCCCCTAAATTTCCTGCTTCATCACCAGGAATGGTGTCCCTCATCACATAGGAAGCATTCTCATTCTTTGTAGCCAAGAGGGGAAAAAAGACAAATGACTCTCACAGGACGTGGTTTCTGAAGACGTAAGGAGCCCTGGGATTCTAGGTCTCTCTGACGTATCCCTGGGCAGGGCCTCCTGCACCACACACTCCTGGCTCTCCAGTTAGTTAAGGACACAGATGAACGGCCCAATGGTGACCTCCCTGTTACATACTGTGTATTTTCACTCGCAAGATTTGCTCCTCTGTTTTCTGGTATGTGCTACTGTAGCAGATATTTAATCTTAGAGGATGTAGGAATAGATTAAACTTTTTCCTAATGTCTTTTTCCAACCATTTCTGTTTTTAGAAGCAGCCAGCTCATGCTTCTAATTTTCCCTAGTGCTACACTCTAGGGTGGGCCAACTCTCCCTCTAGTGGCCACTTGTTTAATCTTCCCACAGTTACCTAAAAGCTAAAGGCCAGGGATTATCAACCTTTTTCATCTCATGGCACACAGAAACTCATTCCTAAAATTCTGCGGTACACCAAAACTATGTGATATTTTTTGTTGATCTAACAAAAATAGGTATAATTTTGATTCATTCA
>NW_005298764.1:0-661 GCF_000412655.1 Myotis brandtii
ACATTTGAAGAAAGTAATGTTTACAGCTACAACCCCTTTCAAAATGCAATGCTTAGAGAAATTGGACCTGAACATCAGGACAGCTTATTTTAATTTGTTTTAATGTTTGTAAAGTTCCTAAAAATTTTTGAGATGTCTTTTGTTAGCAGAAAACGTAAGTGATGATTTTAACATTTATATTTCCTGAGATTTATTATAGCAATATTTGCAATTCTAGTTAGAATGCTTAGTTAGCTAGAGGATTGTAGGCAAAACAAACTTTGTAGGGAATAAATTCACCATTTCCTTGCTGGGTCGTGTTATTAAGGATCCTGTTTTCTCTTGTAAAGGTATTCATTCTACAGACAGGCCCTGCTTCTCCCTTCCTCTCCTGGGCAGAGTCTTTCCTGGGACTGCAGTGAAGTGACTGAAAATCACTAGAACAGCAGGGCCACTTGAACTTGCCCACCTACACTGCTGCCCTTCCCCTCCCCAGTGCCAAGCATGAAACCAGACCTGAGAGTGGCCCCTAGAAGGATATCACCCTTTTACTTAAATTGAGATGTTTTCATGCTTATAAGTGTTTTTAAAGACAATCCTGAGGATTTTAGTCTTTACTTTTCTTAACTTCAACCTGCTGGTCGTTTGTGTGAAAGCTGCCTGATCTCTTACTGAGGCTTCA
>NW_005298765.1:0-661 GCF_000412655.1 Myotis brandtii
CCCTCTCCTTTCCTCTCAGAAACCAATACAAATATATTTAAAAAAGAACTGCCTTTGGTTACATGTCTATGGTCTGGCCTGGAGAATTCACCGAGACTCCAGGCTCTAAACCTAGAGACCAGCAAATCCACCAGGAGCCTGTGTGCGCAGAGCGCGCGTGTGGGCCCAGCAGCAGGAGCGCCGTGACACGTCTCCTTGAAGGTGGTGTGTCAAGTCTCTGCCCCTGAGGGGCCCACCTTCCCCAGTGCTTTTCTGGTTCATGGGTCCTGAGTGACCGGGAACAAGCTGTCCCCACGACACGGCCCAACAGGCCCTGACACACCTGGCCTCCTGTCTTTCTGGACTCGTCCCTGCCATCTGACTAGCGGGATCCAGAGGCAGACAGAACCCCCTCTGGGGTGCGGGGGGAGGACCAGCTAGGCCACTCACGCAGCGTCTGCTGCAGGCTCGGGGGGCCTACCTGGTTCATCTTGGGAAAGTCCTTAATGGTCTCCTTCTGAACCTCCTTCTCCTTGGCCCACATTTGAAGGTAGTGCCGGTAATCGGGGGGGCTGGTCCCCTTCTCCTCTGCGAGTTGGGAGAAAAAATTAAACTCCATCTATCAAATGACAGCGGGCTGGGGGCTGGTAGCAGGGAATGAGCGGGGTAGGGTGTGGTCTGG
>NW_005298766.1:0-661 GCF_000412655.1 Myotis brandtii
GCATGTGGCTCAAGAGCCACAGTTTGCCGACCACGGGTCTAACGTATACATAGGCCAAGCAGTGTTACAATAGAAAATCAGTTCCTTCTTAGTCATTGAATTATAGCTGTACATGGACCAATCTGCTAAAATTTGGCCCAGTGGGCTCCCTTCAAGAGTTAAAACAGAACAACCCTGATAGCACAAAAGTACCAACCCAAAACCATAACCATAGAAAAACCCCAGACAAAATGGGAACATATGAACAAAACTTAGACCCATATTTCCTTTATTTCAAATGAGCACTCAAAAGCAAGTCCTATGACTTATCTCCTGCCAACCAATGCTGCAAGTGGTCCTGACCCTATCTAAATGGCACCAAGCCAAAGTGGCACAAAGCCTAAGTGGTTCGAAGCCTAAGCGTCAGGATAGCCTAGGATACCCTTACCAACTGGTACCACAAATGGTCCTAACTGGACCCAAGTGGCATGACGCCAGGTGGCACAAAGACCAAGTGGCAGGGATAAAGGCCCTCCAGTTTGCATGCTGGTTTGACTTAATCAGTCTTGGAATCCATCTGCTCCCCAGAAACCCATTTCCTTTCACCAGCCAAGTGATTCAGGCAGCTGATGCCTTGAGAAGGAGTTTAGGAAAATACCCCTAGGAAAGCTCATGGCAGTTA
>NW_005298767.1:0-661 GCF_000412655.1 Myotis brandtii
CTTCCTTTCCATCTGTCAACCTTAGTGCATGAGCTTTTGTCCTCATCATTGTTACCTCATGATCCATTAAAGGCTGTGATGCTCCAGACTTCACATCTGCGTTCCAGCAGGAAGGAGACAAAGGAAGGGATGGAAACAGCACACTTCTGTTTATGACTTATTGGCCAGAACTGTGTCGTATGGCCTTCCCTTTCTACAAGATAGATTTGAAATTTGAGGGTTTACATTTTAGAGTCTCTGTGGTAGGAGACAAATATCAAACCAGCCAATCTACAGGGTCTACCAGAGGGAAGTTCCACACAACTTTGGAATTTTCCTCCTCTTCATTATCTACGTTTTTCTTTCAAACCTTATTTTAGAAAATTTTACTAAGAAATCCTGATCCTCTAAAATGATATTTAAAGGCCAAAGTCTCTGCTAATACTTTGTCAGTCATCTCCCACATAACGGAAGGTGACATAAATCTCTGAGTGCCTTTTTGCTCTCTGTCTGGTTGGCCTAATTGTTCCTTATCCAAAGGCTGGCTCAGTCTAATTGGTGACAATCAATACAACTAGTTATTTGCAAGTTTATGAACTTCATTTCTTTCTCTGATGAACTTTCTGCTATTGCTCTTCTAACTTTCAGATGGATTTGAGTAGAGAAACATTTATGGTAGTAT
>NW_005298768.1:0-661 GCF_000412655.1 Myotis brandtii
ATTTTTAAATAAAATGTTTGACTCTCACTCCCCTTCCCCCCCCCCAAACACACACACACACACAAAATCCACCCAATTGCTTTAGGTCAAGGATAACAAAAGCATGAATGATTCAGATGAACACCTTTTGAACTTTCCTCAGGAAAACTTGAGCAGTAGGAGAACTTGAAGTCTGAACCAGAATGCATGCAGGTGGCCCTTTCTCAGTAGGAAACATCTTGAAACAGTTTCCGTGCCTAGCAAGGAGGCTCCTTGTGTCAGAGTGTGGCTTGTTCAAGAGGAAGGGAAAGAGACTATGCAAATGAGCGCATATGTATTAGTTCAAGAGCAAGGCTGAGCACCTTAAAGGTTAGGAGCACAGAATCTCATTACCCTCCTCTCAGAAGCTGGCCAGAGCACATACAGTGACCAGAAAAGGCATGTTTCATTATGTTTCATTAGCTGAGGACATTTCTGCTAGGGTTTCTGTAATAGACTATTAAGGACTAGAAGACAGCTTATAATATATCATTATTTAAGAATAACAAAGACAAACAAGTAGCAACTACTAAATTTAAGTGGATTCACTATGGTAGGTGTTGAACTAAACAAGGGTCTGTGTGTGAATGGATGAAAACCCTGGCTGAGCTCATTGAAATATCTCTGCTTCCAAAATAGGACC
>NW_005298769.1:0-661 GCF_000412655.1 Myotis brandtii
CTATTTGCAGATGACATGATACTATGTATGGGAAAACTCTAAAAGATGCTACCAAAAAAATGTCAGCATTAATCAATTCAATAAAGTTGCAGTATACAAAAATCAATATATAAAAATCTGTTGTGTTTCTATACAGTAATAATGAACTATCAAAAAGAGATACTAAGAAAACAATTCCATTTGCAATTGCAACAAAAGAATAAAATACCTACGAAAAAAATTTAACCAAGAAGGTGAAAGACCTGCACACTAAAAACTATGACATTAATGAAAAAAATTAAAGAAGACACAAAGAAAAGATATTCTGTGCTCATGGATTAGAAAAATTAATATTATTAAAATGTCTTTTCTTCCAATGCAATCTAAAGATTCAACAAAATCCCTATCAAAATTCCAATTACTTTTTCACAGAAATAGAAAAAGCAAACCTAAAATTTATATGTAACCACAAAAGATTCTGCATAGCCAAAAACAATAATAAGAAAGAAGAACAAAGCTGGAGGCATTACACTCCCTGATTTCAGACTACTTACAAAGCTACTGTAATCAAAATATTACGGTATTGGCATAAAGATGAGTTTGAAGGAACTGCAAAACTACAGGCAAGTGTTGTTGAACAATAGTGATGAATACTAGGACAATGACCAAAAGAAAGAGCAGT
>NW_005298770.1:0-661 GCF_000412655.1 Myotis brandtii
CACAGACTCCCAGCTCCTGTTCCTCCCCTGTGAGAATCCTTGACCTATTGATGGATTAGTCTTTAAAGTTGTAGGGTGTGGTTTTGAGTTTATGGCTGAAGGCCATTTTGAACAGTTACTGGTCATATATTGTAACATGACATTCTGAGGAGTCTGTGCTGGAAGAGGTTAGTGAATTTGGCCCTTCTGTTTTCCATTGTCCCTGTTTACCATGGAGCTCTTCTCTGTTTGAGATAACAAGGAATTTTCTCTCATGGTATAGCTTTAGTATCTATGGCATAGATAATATGAGAGTAATAGGTTTAGTTAATATTTGTGGGGTTCTTTTAGAAACATGCATTCTATTAAATGGCAATGTTATATATATATCTCCAGTTGACTTACACACAACTATATTATGGTCATATCTAGGTTTCATAAGAATAAATTGATATTCAGAGCAATTATGAGACCTAGAAGGTCAGTTAGGTAGTAAGTGGTAGAGGTAGGACTTCAGTCCAGCTTGATCTGACTTCTAGTTCTCCCTCTACTACACTACTGTGACATTCATTCCTGGATTCCTACCCAATATCCATTTCTTCATTTTTTTCTTAAAAGAATTCTTTTTAATCCTCACCCAAGGATATATTTTTAAAATATGTTTTTATTGATTTGAGAGAGA
>NW_005298771.1:0-661 GCF_000412655.1 Myotis brandtii
GGAGAAAGATTTAAATAGAAAATGCCAAAGTGTGTCCAAGAACTCATAGAAAGATAAGGAGTTTAGTGGAACAAGTCAAGCAGGACTAAAACAAATGAACTGGGAGAGGAACGCTGTCTGGTTCTGAAATAGCCCGGATTCAGACAAACTCAGGTTAGGCCCTTGTACTTCCAGATTCAGAAAAGAACGAGCCCTCCAAACCTCTAAAGGTTTGCCAATCACTAATTATGTGGCAATTATTCTATTTTGGGCTTTTGCTAATGAGATCTGGGAAGTGTCTTAATTACCCAAAATTATGAAAATAATTTCAAACTTGACTCTAGGGCTAGTTTTACTCCACTTAGGAAGAGAAATATAAATGAATGTGCACGGGGTTATTTTTTATTAAAAAACAGTCTGAATTTGCTGGAACGCCAGGTCCCTATTGTAAAGTCAAATCTATAGCATACAGACAACTTTAATGTTTCAGGCTCATTTGTGGTGTCACTATTATGTTTAATAAACTGTTAGTGGATTTAGGTAATTTCCAGAAAAAGGCTCTAGAAAGAAATTCCAGTCCTTGCCAAAGGAGGAGAAGGTAAATAACACTCTGTGCTCAAGGTGGCTGGAGGTGGGGGATGGGGGAAGCTGGGGCATAGTTTAGAGGTGGGAGTAGAGAGGG
>NW_005298772.1:0-661 GCF_000412655.1 Myotis brandtii
GGTCTGTGGGTACAGTGCTTCCAGGTGACCCCGAAGCTTGTGATTTATCTTCTGCCACCTGGTATCTGCCTGTCTCCCTGTCTGTCTCCTTTCTTTTCTAGTGATGTCATTTGAAACCCTCCTTTGGTAAAATTAGTTCTACCCTAAAGCCATAAAATACTCTTGTTTTCAGTTGTGACTTTTAACACATCTTTTTGTAGTGTGATGCCAGTAAATTAGGAGCTC
Organism: Myotis brandtii; assembly: GCF_000412655.1. Classification (NCBI taxonomy): domain Eukaryota; kingdom Metazoa; phylum Chordata; class Mammalia; order Chiroptera; family Vespertilionidae; genus Myotis; species Myotis brandtii. The sequence goes on from NW_005298772.1 coordinate 226, forward strand.
TAGAATTCTAACAAAGTACTTAATTGAGTTTGTAAATTTTTGTTACCTAAATCTTCTGTCAAATGAAGTAGGCCTGGCTATCCTGCCATGTCAACCTTTCTTACAACCTTAGTACATTGTGTATAGCCAGTAGGTTCTTTCTTGTTGAAAATAACTGTGTCTTCTCTTTGGATTCCAAAAGAATAGGCTCTTGTCTCTTGCTTGTGACTTAAGCAGCTTATTAGCTGTATGACTGCTCATCCGTGGAATAATAGTCCCCTATTAGTGTGTTTCTCTCTTCAGACTTGGGAGAGTTTGTTCAGATTTAAGTCTAAGAACTGGAAAGGGAGTTGTAAGTATTTCTTTTTGTGCTTTTTTTGTAATTTTTATTTATTGATTTTTAGAGAGAGAGAGAAGCAGTGATTTGTTCTTCCATTTATTTATGCATTCATTGGTT
>NW_005298773.1:0-662 GCF_000412655.1 Myotis brandtii
TCAGGCGTCCCGCTGCCCGGCCACGCAGAGGGCGTGCGGGGTGCCAGCCAGCCCTCCCCACCCCTCATGTCATCCCAGGTGGCGGGTGGCAGACACTCCCCTGAGCCTGAGGGCAGACGGCGGGGGCGTGTGCTCTGCATGTGGCTGTGGCGGAGCCTGGCCAGGGACCTACGCTGCTCTTTTATGAGATGGTCAGTCCCGTGCGGCCACACGAGGAGGCAGGAGAGAGGCACCCTCTCTCGCGGACAGAGACCCCACCCTGTCTGTGTTTCCGGGAGAGGCGGGGGCTTGTGGGATGCGGACAGACGTGCCCTGTGTTGCCTCCCCGCAGTGACCCCCAGGATCCTGAGGGCCATGTCGGAGCGCCAGGCGGAGTTCACAAATTACAAGCGGGTCCGTGTCGCCATGGGGACCTGGAACGTGAACGGAGGGAAGCAGTTCCGGAGCAACCTGCTCGGGACCGCCGAGCTCGCCGAGTGGCTGCTGGACTCGCCCAGGCTTTCCGAGCCCGAGCCCCAGGGTGAGCGCCCATTCCATCGAGCCGTGGCTTGACCTTTTCCATAGCGGTTGACCCGTGAAATGTGGTGTTTGGGGTTCCCGCGTCCTCGGGGTTTAGAGAGCACAGGGTCTACCCTCAGAGCACCCCTGGCACGTGGACTACC
>NW_005298774.1:0-662 GCF_000412655.1 Myotis brandtii
CATGGAACAGGAAGACACCCTGCTCAACTCTAGGTGTATTGCTGGAATTAGAATGGGATATTTGTGCATTTTTAAGTTGTACTGTATTCCCAGCCTAGTCCTTGGCATACATTTCCGGTTTGCCAACTCCCCACCACCAGGTGCTATGGATGAGTAGCTGCAGAGATGTGTGCTTGGTCAGTGACAAAATCTTCCAAAGCATATCCAACCAAAAGTGCCATAAGTCCTTTTGCCCTTACAGAAAGCCTCTCCCTCCCTAGAAAAGAAATTAGAGCATTCTTGAAACTGAAGCTTGCTTTTCTCTCCCACCAACGTTGAATGGACTTGGTGATATTCGTGATTTTCTCTAAGGAGCCATTGTTGGTGTTAATTGGATGGCAGCCAACATGGCTTTTAGAAAAAAAATGAAAGTTTTTAAAAGATCAATATTCATTAGTTTGGTTCTACATTAAATGAAGCACATGTGGTGAAGGGAATAATTAGTGAAGTTAATTGTAGCTTCTCAGAGAACCAAGGGGAATCCATTGAAATGTCTTGACATTCACCAAGAGCAATATGTTAGTGCTCCCGAAACTAATTGCAATTAGAAAGTGAGGAAACATACATACGGTCTCCATGTGTAATTAATCACATGCCTTTATCACAGTAGACACAGGCTGCTG
>NW_005298775.1:0-662 GCF_000412655.1 Myotis brandtii
CATCAACTAATTACTTGACTTGTTAGCTCCACCTTGTGGCCCCTGAGGGGAAAGGCGGCTGGCTGAAAAAATCATCTTACAATTAAACAATTGGCATTTGAGTATCTCTAACTCAAAGATGAATTCTGTCTTTAAACCCAAATTTATGTATCCACATGAGACCTCTAATCACGATCACTGATGACGTCCATATGATTAAGTCCAATGGTTGCTGTTTATCAAGGTCCTTCTCCTAAAAACATTTGGCTTTACAGAGGTAATCCTCCACTTTTTTTCCTCCTACTACACTGACTAGTCCTTCTCAGGCTCATTTGCTACTCTTCCTCCTCCTAATTATTGTCATGCCTCAGGGCACAGGTTAGACTGTTAACCTCAATCTCATCCCTAGATGATCTTCCCAACTCTCACAGATTTAAATGCCATCTATGTACAAATGACTCCCACATTTCTATTCCCACTCTGACGTCACTACGTTAATGACTAATAGGCATTTTTTAATTCAACCTGGCCAAAACAACTTGATTCCCAACTTCCCAATCCATTTCTCCCAGACTTGTCCTGCTCAATAAACAGTACCACTGTCCACCCAGTTGCTGAAGTCAAAACCCAGGAGTCATTCTCAATTCCTGCTTTTCTTTCTTTCTTTCTTTCTTTCTTTCTTT
>NW_005298776.1:0-662 GCF_000412655.1 Myotis brandtii
GGACACTTTGCAAATTAGCCTTTTATATATATAGATAGCTGGATAAATACTGCATTTTTACCTCTCTACCTTAAATAAGACATACACACTAAGTGACTCATATCAGCAGAATCATCATTTCAGACTTGCATTGCTCATCAACCTCTAAACATGTAAATGTAGCCATGGCCAGATCCAGTTACTCACATGCCCCAGCCTCAACTCTAGCACCTGCTACCTCACCATCCAGCTCAGTTACACAGTTCTGAAAAAGGACATCCACACAGATCAATGGCCAAATAGTTAATAATGCAACAGCTAGGGTGGGAAACTGTGCCAAGAACAGATCTTCTAGAAGATGTCATTACCAGTTTCCCAGCACACTTAGAAATAAGGCCAAAGCCCATTTCATTTGGGCAGTTTAACAGCAAGGCCCCAGTAGGAAAACCACTGACTTTCAAGGTAGCTGCTTTTCAGGCAACTGGAGCTGGACTCAAGACTGCCCAGAAAACTGAAGAGTGGGGAACTGGCTACCAGAGAAAAACAACTCTCCAGCCGGACAGGAGCAATTCTCATACATGGGTCCCAATGCTCTAAGCCTCCCTCCTTTAGATATTCCATGGTACAGAGGGACAGCAGAGCTCCACCTTACAAAGAATGCATTAGTAACCTAGTGCTAATAA
>NW_005298777.1:0-662 GCF_000412655.1 Myotis brandtii
TTCAGTGTGAATAAAGGTGAAAAAGAATATGATGACCAGTTACCTAAAACGTGTCTGTCTTTTGCTAACTTTAAAGAAAGGCCAATACAGTGGGTGTAACTGGGAAATGGTTGTTAGAAGTTGTTCAAACGTGTCCTCTTGTTCCAAAAGAGATCAGTGAGGCCGGACGGCTGGCTTGCATGTTACGTTTTTGCTCTCGTCTGTTCCTTCTGAGCGGCCGATGGGTAACGCTCGAGTGGAGACAATAAAGCTGCTTCTGTCCGCAGAGGCTCCTGCTGGTCGATACAGAAAAGACACGTGTGCTCCTCTGCTAACCCCTGGAGTTCCCTTCACCTGCGTGAACGTGTGGAGAGCAGAGAGAAGCATGGGCTGAAGCGTCGTGACATGGATTTTCGATCGTTGGCTTCCCAGTCACTAGTCACTTCAGCCAAAGGAACCTGGGCTCCTTCCTCGGGAAAAAGAAGAGGAAGTGTCTCCTCCAGCAAGAACTGGGTTCCACAGGCACATCGGGGAGCGGACCTGGTGTCACCCACAGGGACTTGCAGTGAAAGATTTGTTACAAACTCGGATGTAATTCTCTCTAAAGATTTAGTTTGCAGAGAAGTTTTCCTAAATATCGATAAAGCAGTCTGCTTCAGCTACTGGTAACAGTCCACAGTGTG
>NW_005298778.1:0-662 GCF_000412655.1 Myotis brandtii
TTTTTACATGTTTTGGCCCAACGTTTAAATTATAACAATACAGCTGTCCTTCCCTCTTTGTTCTTCCATTCCCAAATATGCTTCTCATACTTACGCATTTTATAGCCTTTGACTGTGCAGGCCAGGCTGAAAGCTTGGATCAACCAGCAACTATTTTTAACCAATTTTTCGATGTATCCACATGCTCCTATCTGAAAAACAAATGGAAAAGGCAAATTCTGAGATTCTGCACCCAGAAAAAAAGCTTGATGTCTTGTGATCCTAACAGGTGCAAGAATTCACAAAGTCTCAGTGCCAATGACTGTGGGAGGTCCTGACACGTAAAATTATAGTCACCACTGGGTGGTGCTATGAATGCTTCCGGAGCACCATCATTTCCCAGGGAAAATTAGACCCAATGAGTAAAGGAAGCATCTTCAAGGTGATGTTTGCTGCACTTGGAAGCACCTCTCTTTTCAAAGAGGAAATCTTGGATTATCATAGAAACAAGCTGAACTCTGTGATCGTGAATGGGTAAGCACTGAACTCTAGGACTTTGATTTTAGTCCAGTTATTTCCTGGCCTGTCAGACATATGAAACCTATGCTCTTTGCCAGGACATCATCACAAACATAAGCTGCATGATATATGGTTCTTAGAATAGGAGCTGCTTTTTTTTTTTG
>NW_005298779.1:0-662 GCF_000412655.1 Myotis brandtii
TGTGTTTACCGTGGAGTTTTCTCGCTCTTTCAGGGCACGAAAAAGATCTTCGTTTTCAATATGGTAATACGTAAAAGTCAGCTTAAAGGGAGCAATTGCGTGAGCCCTTTTTTTAATATTTCCTTAGATACAACCCTTTCTAACCAGGCGGCTGGCAAAGCCAATGAGCTAAGAAGGTAATTACTTAAGTGGATTTCATGAAGAGGAGAAAGATGATTGTGCCACATTAAATAACAATTGTGTCCTTAATGATGTGTTGGGCTGTAATGCAAATATCCCTCCAGGGCACGGGCAGGGCTGGCGTACCTTCCCAATGCCTGGGGGCTGCTGTCCCTGCCCATGTCTGCACTCCTAGCCCATGCAGAGACCAAGGGAGCGGTATATGCTTTTAGACCACAGTGCCTGCAGCTGCACGGTCATTGATAAATTGGCTATGAATTGCTGAAAAACTCATATGAATATAAACATTGTTGTAGCTTTCTAGCTCGAAAAAAGGAAGGAAGGAAGGTACCGATTGGAGAGGGAAGACTGCAAGACCACAGCTCAGCTTCCAGAGGTTTCCTTCGAGTATGAAGACGCCTTCTGCCCTGGCCAGTGTCACTTGGTGGTTGGAGCATCGGCCCACACACTGAAGGGTCATGGGTTCGATTTCCAGTCAAGGG
>NW_005298780.1:0-662 GCF_000412655.1 Myotis brandtii
CGACAAAGTATGGACCTGTCCAAATTTCCAAATGCGTTTGAGTAATCTAGGAAAAGAAGTCGGAAGCCAGGGCACTTTTTGTCGAGTGCAGAGCCGATAGTGTGAACTACATGTGCAACAGCGTCAAGGGTAGATCTGGACTTCTTGTAGGCAAATTGGAATTTATCCGTCTCAAAATTCTGGATTGTCATGTGGTTGAGCAACAACTTTTCAAAACATTTTAGAAGCACAGGGGTACATGCTATGGGACGGAATTTGGATGAGCCCTTTTTCGGTACCGGAGTTATTCGAACTGTTTTCCAGTTTTCCGGAATTGTCCTTGTTGTGATACATGTGCGGAATAGATCTGTGATCGGTTCGTAAAGGATATCAGCACAGGTCTTTAGCACAACAGGAGAGAGGTTATCCGCTCCGGAGGCTTTGTTGGTTTTGAGAGTAATTAATTGATTCTTCACATCATGTGCCGTGATCGTGAGGTCAGAACCAGTTTGATATCCAATATTGCTGAAATTTGGTGTGCTGGTATCTGTCACAAATTCCTGGTTCAGGTCGTCAATGTCTACCTTAGGATAGGTCTTTCTTGCTTTTGATCCACACAGTTGTTTTAGTGCCTTCCACATTTCACGACACGTTTGATTGCCCAGGATTGTTTCTGTATAAAG
>NW_005298781.1:0-662 GCF_000412655.1 Myotis brandtii
TCTTAAGCAAGAAAGTCAGTAGACACCTCTGTCTGTGCAAATGTGTTCTCCCCTTTTGTGTAAAAGACGGCTAATGCAGGTTCACGTTTCCCTGAAGAAATATGAGTGTGCTTCCCTTTCCATTACAGGGACATTGGAAGAAACACCAGGTACATAGCACAGTCTGGATTATTTGACACAAATAACTCAGTCCCATGAATTGTTTCTAAGCTGATGAAAAACAGACACAGGAAAATCGCCAGTTTGTTTGAAGAAATAGCACGATCTACCTGTCTTTTCCGAGTGTTTTAAAGTTTTAGTTTATAAGAATGAGGCCACATTTTCCAATGAGATGCACAAGCCAATTTCATCCTTTTCAAAAGAGAGAGGAGTTACTTAAGGTGCCTAATAGCAGTGTAATAGAGAGCAATGGCCTGCGACTGAAAAAGCAGCAATTTAAATTGGACATTAAGAAAATTTCACTCGAAGCAAGGGCAATTATGCCATGAAATCATTTCCTAAGGGAGAAGCAGGGAGATGCCATTAAAAGACGTGTTTAAAAAAGAGGAGATGAAAACAATTGCAGCTGAACCTGCAGGAGGATCGTTTTATGATTTATTGCTTAGCTAGGCCTGCATGTCATCCTCACTGGAGAGTGACCAGGCTCAGGGAGCTGACTTTAC
>NW_005298782.1:0-662 GCF_000412655.1 Myotis brandtii
ATTATTATTATTATTATTATTATTATTATTATTTCTATTAACAACACTAAAAAGGTGGATGATAATCACTGATTTGGGGAAATAAGAATATTATATATTGTATTGGTTTGGTGATTGTGTTGACTAAATGAAAAATTTATGACCTATAGCATGATGCAGTGAAAAATATTTTATTTACAATCAGGGTGTTATAACAGGCATGATGGATAAGGTAGCTCTACCGAAAACAAGTTTGTTAGACAGTGTTCTGACTATTTTGTTGTCAGGTTTGCTGCTAAAATGAAGATCCATGACAAGTCTATTTATAACTATTTTTAAAACTTGGGGCCATTCTATACTTGATGAAAGCTGCCTTTCTATTTGCCTCATGTTTCTATGTAACTTATCAGTTTATATCACTAGCCTTCTCAATCAGATAGAATAAAATGCTGCCAGGAATGGGCAGAGTGAGAGTGAGAGTGAAAGCCTCCACTCCAAAAACAGTCTGAAAAATAAAAAGCTTCAGAGAAACTAAGAAATAATTGCTTTCATTACTGTCCTGAGCCCTACTGGGCACGTGTTTATATCCTTTAACTAGATAAAGCACTCCAGCAGCCAGAAAAAGAAACCACTGCTACCATGCTCTGCTGTATGGAAGGGCCAGATTCTAGGAAAGGTCCACA
>NW_005298783.1:0-662 GCF_000412655.1 Myotis brandtii
AATTAGCATATTACACTTTTATTATTATAGATATTTGGTAATGACGGAGAGAGAACAAAAGTTATTTAATGGTTGATGTGATTTACAGCATTTGCATATATAAGCATGTAGTACGATATATCAGTTTATAATTTGCCCCAAGCCCATCACTGCTCAGGAGAGCACTGCACTTATTAATCTCTATGAACCACAATTCTTTCATCTGTAAAATGAGACAATGGTACCTATCTTTTCCTTGAAGTTAATTTTGTAACAACACAGAACATATACTAACCTGTCAGTAAATAAAATTTTTAAATATTTTACCTGAGACTGAGGGAAGAAAAAGACAAAACAAACAACTAGACAAACATTTCAATACTTGGTTCAATTAAAACCACTTATAAATTCCTTGTCACTCTTTTTAAATGGCAGTCCTCCTTCTTGACTGTTTCAAAGCAAAAAGAGTGCTGACTTATTCCTGTGCTGGCCAATTTCTAGGCATCCAAAGCCAGAACTGAACTAGGGCAGGGGCATCCAGGTGGGCACCGGGCCCCGAGTTCACCCAGTGAAGCACGGGCCACACGCCTTCTCGGTGAGATTCACTTGGAGAGCAGCACTGCTTTGAAGAATAGAGCTAGCCCTAGCCGATTTGGCTCAGTGGATAGAGCTCGGCCTGAGGA
>NW_005298784.1:0-662 GCF_000412655.1 Myotis brandtii
TCTTCATTATGTTCCTTTTTATGGTGTGAAAGGACCAGGAGTTGGAGCCTAAAATTGCTCTTCTATTTGTCTGTCCACCAACTGCTGCCTAAACCCCAGGGTCTGGCCATGTCTGCCATGATCCCTGCTGGTTCTCCAGGCCCTGGCATGGTGCCTACCATATAGGGCCTACTCAGTGCAGTGTGGGATTGATTGACGTGTGTGGCAAGTCTATGTTGGCTCAGTGTGCCCGCCACCACTGCTGATCCACGTGGAAGGACTCGTGACAGCCTGGGGGCCTCCCTGGTTTGTGTGCACCACTTTTTCAGTCACACACAGCCTGTCCTGCTCCATCGTGGGCAGCTCCATTATAAATAAAAAGTGATGTGGGTCCATTGCCAAGTTCCATGGTGCCTGTCTAATTTCTCCCAGAACGCTGGTGCTTGGCACCCACAGTAACCAGCAGGATGCAGAGCGCAGGTGAGCACAGCGAGTCCCGGAGGAACACAGGGTGCAGGTCACGCCCTTTCACCCCACGGTCCCCCGAGACCAGTGTCCACCTCAGAGGGGCTTCCTGAGCATTCTCCCTCTTGGTCCTTGTCCGGTCCCCAGCATGTGGTGGCATCAGCCCTTCTCACACCTCTCACAGCTGCCTTTCCCTCTGTAAGGTAAGTGCCAGAATC
>NW_005298785.1:0-662 GCF_000412655.1 Myotis brandtii
CTCCCTTCTTCTCTGAAGTCAATAAAAATATATTAAATAAATAAAAGGACAAGATTAATAAGTGGGGTTTTTAAAGGTCCCTTTTAACTTCAAAATTAATTTTCAATCAGATTTTACCTGATACTCAAGTTATTTCATTGTCTCAAAGATATTGGAGATCACTATGGATATGGTATTACCAAGTGCTTACCATTATACATCTACAATTACACTGTGACCACTAGTTTATTAAGAACATATTATATTGTAATGCCGATATCATCTAACATTTTAAGGCTGGTGCTTGCATGCTACCTTTTGTTACCGAGGGGTTTTCGCATTTTACACGTGTAGCTGAATGTGGCATCGGACCACCGCTTACAAGGAAGGGTCCTTCTTAATTGCTTTTAAGGATTAAACACAGATCTAAGGACAACACCAAGGAGCTGCTGGAAATTAACCCCAAGTCAGTCTTTCCCATCCCGTTTCCACACACTTCGTTTTCTATTACTTTTAGGCAAGACCTTTATTAACCGAGTCATTAAAACCCAATAAACGTCAAGTCTTCAGCCCCACAGCTGGTCCCACTCTGGCAATCGGCTGGGAGACGGGCTGCCAGAACAAGTCAGTCACCCAAGGGAGGGCCCTGGGGAAAGGGCGAGTTAAATGACCTTGGGCTGCTC
>NW_005298786.1:0-662 GCF_000412655.1 Myotis brandtii
AATGGGAAATGTTAGAGTGTCTAACATTCTGGATATACTGTAAAAATGAAGCTACAAAATGTGGATTTTTTTGACTATAATACAATTATTTAAATTGTGTTAAAATGGAACATATTTTACTTGACACAGGAAAACACTTGCCTTCTCATTTTTTCAAAATATGCAGATTTTAAATAAATATTAAAAAACAAAAGGTAGCTAGGTGGTATTCCATTTATTATCTTGTAATCCACTGTTATCTTTCTCTTATAGTATATAATCTGTACTTAAAAATGTCTTGAATATATCTTGTTTTCATATGTAGTCTAATAGACTATAAAATAATTGTTACAATATGCTTGTTATTTCAAATACAATGCATATGCTATTAAAGAAATAAAATTGACCACCTTTAAAAGTATCAGAGTAGTTAAAGTTTATGTTAAAATGTGTGATGAGTTGGTCTTGATTCAATCAATAATGAGTAGCGATATAAATTTCCAATAGCAGTACTGAATGGGACCTGACATATACAACAGGATGTCTGGCCATGGGGTGGATGGAGGGTGAAGTGTGTGTTCTTTCTTTCACTGGGGGAATGTTTCCCCCGCCAAGGCCCTTCACACTCACAGACTGGGTTTCCCTACAGGTTGGTGTCTATTAATCTTACCATCTCCTGCCCA
>NW_005298787.1:0-662 GCF_000412655.1 Myotis brandtii
GGTTTCTAGAACTAGGGTCTTAACTACAATATAAACCCACAGTCATTTGGAACCAAATATCACACTGATGTGTGTGTGTATATATTTTTTCTTTTAATCATTTGAATGGATTAAAAGTGAGATATTTGTGAAATTAGGGAGGGTCCTGCTTAGAAGCCTGGATAATATTTTAGACCCCCTTGAACTCTGTGATTATAAAAATCAGGGGGCCCCAAAGTGAGCAAATCAGAGATCAGGCATGACAGGCATCGAAATGATTAATGGTGGACTGAGACACTAATCGGTATGGGCTATTTTGTCTTTGTTTTTTTACTATTTTAAAGGTAGAGCCAAAAGACCGTTACTATAAGGGAAGGAAGTTAATGTTTAATAGATGCCTGCTAGACACTTCATGTATGTGACTTTCACATACATGCTTGCATGTACCCAGTGAGGACCCTAACTCATATTTTGCAGAGGTTTAGTTACTTGTCCAAAGTTATGCAGGGAGTCTCAGAGGTTAAATCCAGATCATTTTTCCCTCCAGCTCACTCCCCCCCACCATGCTGTCTCCCCCAAAGAAAAACTATGCAACTTAGTTTTGACCTGCACCAAGATGATATGGGTCACATTGGACCTTTGTGGTATTTCTATATCACAGTAAACCCATTCCAGTCTGGGGC
>NW_005298788.1:0-662 GCF_000412655.1 Myotis brandtii
CCTTTTTTATATATAGATACCAACTATCACCAATCAGTTCACTAGAGACTACTAGTAAGCCTGTGTTCTTCCGGTGAAAATATAGTCTGCCTGTTGTCAGCAACAAGGGTGTTTATGTATATCTAATAGTTAAGAGACACCTATAAATGCTTACTTGCCCACATTGTTTGAATTCTTTATGATTTCTTCCACTTTGAGAGTCTATGGAGCAAATAGAATAGCCTGATTAGATTTGTTTGCTTCTGGTCCTCGCAGTAGCCTGAGTGCTTGGGCCAGTGGGGCGGACTGACCAGAGTTATGGGGAGGTTGTCTTCTGGTGAGCCAAGTGTTAGCATTGCAACCTTCAGTCAATAAGTGTTTTCCAGTAGGTTCATTTTGCTCTTGAATCTTAAAAAATCTTTAAAACCTTGATTTTTAAAATAATATTTTCACCCTCTTGGTTAATTTAAGAGAAGCCACCCCAGCATGTTTTGGGGCTCCCCTGACCGGACTTCATGTTGCCGACATCATATGCATGTGTCCCTGGGAATGTGAAGTAAACGACTGAGCCTTTTGAGTTATGAGGTTCAGGCTCGCATGCTTTCCTCACGCCGCTCCTCCATTCACACTTTTCTTTCTACAACAGCTTCCTACCGGAGAGGATGAAGCCATTATCATCTTTT
>NW_005298789.1:0-662 GCF_000412655.1 Myotis brandtii
TTTTTTTTTCTTTGCTATATTTCCCTCTCTGTGGCTATTAGACTTTCTTCCATTTTCTCCACACTACCACTTTTTTTCTCTCTCTTCTTTCTCATTCTCTTTCCTGTCCTTTTGATTACAATAAGGACTCGGAGGGCATTTCTAAATTTGGTTTGATACCTTTAACACATTCATTTTTCCATCCATTCATTCACTCCACCCACAATCACGGAGTTCTTACTCGGCATCGGTGTCTTTTCTAGGTTTTCAGAACAGGGAGATGAATAGACAATTTCTGCTCTCCAGCGATACTGAATCAGCAAGGGGAGAAAGACAGGAAATCAAAGAAACCATTGAATACATGCAGGATACGGTGGGACTTTAAAGAAGGTGATGAGCATGTCTACTAGGATCATATCAGGGAAGACTTCATAGGGACAGTGACATTAGGGTTGACTATGTAACTGTGTTGAAGGTGTCACCAAGTAGAGGAGGCTGGTGACAGGATGGATTTGTAGATAGAGGGAGCTGCTTGAGCAAAGGCCTGGAAGCCAGAAGCAGCCCGAATATTGGAACATCTGAAAGTAATGTAACCTGACGGGGGAGGGCGGCCATGAGAAATGAGCCAGGGAATGGCTGCTGAATGGGATCGTCAGGAACTGGCAAGCTGCTGGAAAATGCAA
>NW_005298790.1:0-662 GCF_000412655.1 Myotis brandtii
CCTTCCTCTCTGTAAAAAATCAATAAAAATATAGTTTTTTTTATAAAAAGATAATGGCTGAGAACTTTCTAGATTTGCTCATAGGCAAAAATCTTACTATTTAGAAAGCCCATTAAATCCCAAAGAGGATAAATAACAGGATGTATGTACAAAGACACATAGTCAAACTTCAGAAGAGCAAAGAAAAAGTACGGATCTTCAAAGTAGACTGAGAAAGAAGACAAGTTACCTAAAAATGAACAGGGAATATAATGATGGCTAAGTTCTCAATAACAACAATAGAAACCACGAAAAAGTAGAATTATATCTTCAGGGTTCTGAGAAAAATAACTATCAAATAAGAATTAAATACTCAGTAAAATGATTACCTTTTTAAAATTGATGATGAAATAAAAAAATTTTTAGACAAACAAAAACTGTTTACCACTTACAGCAATAAACTCTCACTAAATATTGAAGGTATGTTATTCAAGCAGGAGGAAAATTATTATTGTGATTATTCTAAAGTGCAAGAGAAAATAAAAGAAAAATGTATCAGTAAATCTAAACAAATATTGAATTATGAAATGATGATGATGATGTCTATATATTTGTATGGTTTAAAAAGCACTATGAAGACCCTTGTGTGGCTCAGTTGGTTGGAGCATTGTCTCATACACCAA
>NW_005298791.1:0-662 GCF_000412655.1 Myotis brandtii
GATGTTTAGTCAATGAAAGCACACCTGTCAGTGGAGAAAACTGGTAAATAAGAAAAACAGTGGTCAGGAAAGTGCTAGAATAACATTCAGCATTTTGAATAATTCTGAATTGTTGAAATCATTTTAAATATTCCTCTCATGCATCCAATCTGATTTCTCTTGAAAATTTTTATTTTTTAATTCTTAACATTGTGTGTGTGTTTAAATATTTTCTCTATGGATAAGAAGTGCCATTTCACCGTGTTCTTTGTAAGATTTCCCCACAACATCGTTTCGATGGGGCATTATGATTCTCAAATATATTGAGTCTTCAGAAGCATCTACAGAAAGGGAACAAGTAGTTTAGACTCCCTGACCATCATGAGTCCATTGTCAGTGGCTTCATGGAGGTTCTGGGTGGAGAAGCCGGAGGCTGGAGTCTGGTGCTATAAGCGAGAAGGCCAGGGTGGACCAGCCATGGACACATCGGCACAGATGGGAGGAATGGCAGCACCACTGCCACTTGTTGACCAACCTCAATTAGTTACAGAGAAAAAACCTCTTTGGCTGCTTGTGAACAACAAAATCATGAAGACTCCTCTCTCTATATATATGTTTAATCCTCACAGGAGGACATTTTTTTTCATTGACTCTAGAGAGAGAGGAAGGGTGAGGGAGAGAGA
>NW_005298792.1:0-662 GCF_000412655.1 Myotis brandtii
TAATTGAGTCATTTATATGTTTAGGACCTTGTTGAATGTCTAATCATGTAACTGGACAAAGGACAGTGGCATTTTCTAGTTGTGTAACCCTCAAGCACCTTCACAGGGGACCACAGTTCAGATTCTGTACCTGTTGTGTTTGGGCGGGTCTGGAGGGCTACCATTTCTATTTACATTATCTTAATTGCTAGCCTTTTGAGGAAGGTGATATATATTTATGATGAAAACATTCCTGTTGTCATGTCGAGTTGATCAATGATAGACCTATGTGTTGCTCATTTTTGCAAAATAATGACAAAATTATTTAATTATTGAAAACTTAGAGCTCATCTCTAGGCATTTTACATCACTTCAAGTATACCCTAGTATTTTAAGGCATAAATATTCAACTATCTTCAGTAACCTGAGAACAAAAATAAATATTTTAACAAGAAAAAAGTGTGCCATGACAAACTGTGATTTAATAAAGAAAGACAAGGAATGGTCTCAATAGACCAAGAGAAAAATGAGACCTCACATATATTTGTACTAAAGAAATGTTATGAATGTGAAAAGCATCCCATTAAAAATAAAACAAAACAACCAAATTTTACTTATGTTATTGCAAGACTAAGGCTTCTTAGTGAAAAAAAAAAATAAATTGGTTTTACTTGTCTCCATTT
>NW_005298793.1:0-662 GCF_000412655.1 Myotis brandtii
CATGAAAATGGCATAAGAAAAAAATGTGTGTAGTTATGAGATCTGACAATGGTGCAGCAAAAAATACTGCACATTAGTGAATCAATGTCATCTTCCAAGAATTCCTGGGAGGCAGGCAGAGCCAAGATTATTAACCCTACTTTATACACGAGAGAGTTCAAGCCAAGGCCACCTGACTAGTGAATGGCAGAGAGGTCCCAAAACTAGGTCTTGAAATTCCTAGTTCTGTGCTCTGTTCTCTACTCTGTCCTGCTTGGGGACAATATAAATGCTAGGATGCAGGCAGAAACTTCTCTGGGGATCCTCAAGAATGGAGAAAGGGAAGTAAGGGATGAATGGCAGCAGTCAAGGCAGGCTTCAGGGAAGGCTGAGCTAGATGCCCAGGGATAAGCAGAGTTTGAGTAGCAGATCAGCAGAAAGGTGGATGTTCTGGGCAGGGGACAGCACGAACAGTGACTTGGTAGTGAAAATGAATTGCAATGGACTCTGGGGACAATGAGCAGCAGGCTCAGTGACCCAAACAGGGGCTTTGTTGGAAAGTGATGAGAGTTCAGGCTGGAGAGGTGGTTGGAGCCGTTAATGGAGGGCCTTGAATGTCACACAGGAAACCTGAGCTTTCTCTGCAGATAGTTCAAAGATATTATCCAGGCAGGGATGCAGCC
>NW_005298794.1:0-662 GCF_000412655.1 Myotis brandtii
TGTATTTGCATGTGTCCCACGGGCCGTAGTTTGAGGACCCCTGGATTATACTGTGCATGATTATTGCCCCAGAACAATCAACACTAAGATACATTGTAATAAAATTGCTGAACTCTAAGGAAAAAGAAAAAATTCCTTTGGTCAGCTATACAAAATGAACACATGACTTATAAGGGGAGAAAACTATCCTGTCACCAGAATTAAAGAAAATGTGACCCAAGGATTTTATATCCATAAAAACTGACTTTCAAGTATAAAGGGCACTAACTGTGAAGATGACACAACTATGGGGCTGTTGTTCCCAGGAGCCCTGCCTAAGGAACCTAGTAAGAACGGCTTCAACATCAAAAGTAAATAGAAGGCTATTTACATAATATATGTAAACCAGTGAATATGTAGTTATTTGTGAGATTGAATACCATTATAAAGGAGAAACTGAGTATGTACTGGCTCTTTGATTTGACAACGTAAAATACAGAACTCCCATTAAAAATATTTGGGAGGAGGACAGGGATAGTATTTGTAAAAAAAATGTTTACTTCTTTGGTAATCATGATTGGTGGTGAATGTACATGTCTTATTATTATTCTGAAAATACTGTACATGTAAAGTGGAATAAAGCTAATAAGGACTATGGGATAATTCTAATTCTATCTTCCCCT
>NW_005298795.1:0-662 GCF_000412655.1 Myotis brandtii
TCATGGACTTTACTGCCATTGCCCAGACCTGCCAGCACGTTGTTCCCACTGCCAAGGCTCCACATGTGCTATTCTTTTCATCCCTGAGGCCCCTTCCCACCTGGCTTCCAATCCTTCATGGTATACCTCCTCCAGGAAGCCCTCCCTGACCTCCTGCCTTGGGTTCCCCACCTCCTGGGCTTTCTGCATTGTTGGTTTCTGTCTCCAATTAGTCAGACTGCTCTGTGAGGACGGGACCAGGCCTCCAGTGTTGGGTACATGCCTGGTGGGAACTGGGGTCTGGAGAGCGGTCGTGGGGTATACCCTCATCCAGGCTAGCACACCTGCTCTCACACCCTCACGCACGCACCTGCACAGCATCTCTGGCTCAGTGGTGGGCTGGGTGCCATTCCTTGGCCTTTGCGGCTTCCTCTGATGCGCACCTTCCCTTCTCCGCCCCTGGCGGCAGAGGCTCCTGCACCGTGACGACGACAAGTGTCCACCTGCTATCCTCACGGCACCCGGCTGGGACAGGCAAAGGGCCGGTAAGGGGATGTCCCCTGAGAGGCAGCCAAGTGCAGCGGCAAGAGCCAAGGGTATGGCTTTGGAGGCCAAAAGCATGTATCCTGGGATGTTAGCTAATATCTCCGAGCTCCTCTCCTCCCGGGAGAGCTGGGAGCAGC
>NW_005298796.1:0-662 GCF_000412655.1 Myotis brandtii
ATGTTTTTCTCTCTCTGTCTTTCCCTATCCTCCCTCCCTCCCACTCAATGGAAAAAATACCCTCTGGTGAGGGTTAAAAAAACAAATAAACAAAAAATAGTGTAGTATTGATTTAAGGGTAGACACATTGAACAATGGAACAGAGTTGAGACTAGAAACATATATGGTCAATTGGCTTTCGATAAAGATGTCAAGGTAAGTTACTGGAGAATGAATACTTTTTTAACATATGAGATTGAAAAAAAAGGGATCTATATGAAAAATAATGAAATTCAACACCTATTTGAGATGATAGTAAAAAAAAAGGGGAGGGGGGGCTCAAAATGGATTACAGACCTAAATGTAATAACTAAACCTAGAATAATTTCCATATTAAAACATAAGAGAAAATATATTCTACTTCAAGTTTGGCAGAGATAACTTCGGACACACACAAAACATGAATTATGAAAGGAAAACAAATTGATAATACTGCCTATGTAACTTTTAAGATGTTACTTGGTTATTATGACCCTCATTTCTTTTATCTGTAAACTGAGATAATAATTCGACCATAATACATTTGTAGTGAAGAGTATATGTGTAAAGTATAGTAGCTGCTCAAATTAGTAGGACCTATTTGTAATTATTATTTACTAGAGGCCCGGTGCACAGATTCATGC
>NW_005298797.1:0-662 GCF_000412655.1 Myotis brandtii
GTACCATAATACTTTTAAAGAACAAGTAGTTTTATTTGACTCCAAGTAATTTATGCATTTTGATTATTTACATAATCATCTTCTCCATTCAACTGTAGTCCTTATATCTCTATTTATTTATTTGTCCAGATGGTGTCTTATACATATCAGGTGATCAAGAAATGTTTGTTGAATGAATGAATCTCTCTTTCTTGAAAACTGAGCCTTCATGCTTTTTCAGCTAACAAAGTTAAATTTGTACTATGTGTGAAACAATGTACTTTTCTTTATGATGGGTAAATATAGTCATTTGGTTATAACATTAAAAACCTGGTTCTGAACTGATGTTTCTTGTTTATTTGTTTTTAAATATTTTTATTGAATTTTAGAGAGAGAGGAGGGGGAGAGAGAAACATAGATGTGAGAGTGCAGTATCAACCCGCTGGCTCTTGCATGACCCCTACTGGGGATCAAGCCTTAACTGGGAATAAACTGGCAACTTTTCTGTACATGGGACGATGCGCAACCAACTGAGCCACACCAACCAGGGCTGAATTGATGTGTTATTACAGAATCATTTTACAAAATGCATCCTACAGCAATAAGAGTTATATAATCTTTGGCCCTGGAATTCTGCTCAATGAATATGTTCTAATAACAGAATAATGGATTTCATGAAAAAA
>NW_005298798.1:0-662 GCF_000412655.1 Myotis brandtii
ATTGTCCCCTAAACTGCACAGACTTCTAACATTAAGGATACTACAAAAGACTAAAAACCCTTGCCTGAGGTCATCTATTAACTCTTAAAGGCAAAATGACTAAATGTAGGGAGACTTCCCAGTCGGTACATGTGTATGTGTGTAGCCCATGGACCACCAGGCAGAGGGATGCTGATGCTTCTGTGTCACTAGGTGAGTATGTGTATATTTATATATTTTTTCTTGACTGTACTATATTATCTAGTTTTCTTGATTGTAAAATGTTAATGACAATGTCTATTCTACACAGAAGTATGAAGGTTAAATGATATAATCTGCATAAAGTTGTCAGCACAATGGCTGGAAAAAAGGGACCACTATGAGTTCAACCACTACTATACTGATGGCTTAATGAAGATTGACTTATTTTATTCTACATGTACTAATAGGACTCTTTAAAATTCAAGCATTCATAATATTTTATGAAACAAACTAAACTGGACAAAAATGAAGTGATATATCTACATAGTGGAATACTAAAAATAATTAAATTTGTGTTGTTCAGGAATATTTATAGACATAGAAAATGTTCAGAGTAAAAACAAATCAGATTAGCTATCATAATGATAATATTTCCTAAAATGTGTATATAAATAATAGATTACATTTATAAACTACAGATA
>NW_005298799.1:0-662 GCF_000412655.1 Myotis brandtii
TCGCTAAAATTGTTTTAAAAAATAACAGCGAATTAATAACAAAAAATAATAATCTGCTAATTTAATTATATGTAAATCTTGGTTAAAAGCATTTTAAAATTAACCCACCTCCAGTACAGCAACCTACAATTGGCGGGTTCTCATGGGTTTCAAGCTTCTCCCTGAGAAGCTAAGAGTTTGTGCCCCAAATTGGGCTCCCCAATCCTTAGCACCTTTACTGGAGAGAAAAGGCCCCAAAGATGTCTGGCTTTGGAAATCAACAGGGCTTACATCCGGAGGACCCAAGGAACTGTGGGGACCTGGCATACTTTCTTGGAGGGGCTTGCACAGGGGCTCACTTGTTCTGGGACCCAGCACAAAGCACTTTGAGAGATGCCTGGACTATATGTGAAGGCGATACCTTTGCTAATCTTAAATCATCTACCAGAGGGTCAGGGACCAGTTGGGACTTTCTTGGGGGACAGAGGCACTGGTGAGTGCCATTGTTGCACTATCCCTCTACCTAAAGCTGTGGGCAGGCCCCGCTTTCTGTCTACAACTCCCCAGCAGTCTCACTAAAGCTGGTGGGCAAGCGCCATCCACAGAGGGGCCATCTCTTGATTGCCTGGCCCTGGAGGCCAAAGAGGCCTGCATTCCTGGGACCCATGTGACTGTAACAATTA
>NW_005298800.1:0-662 GCF_000412655.1 Myotis brandtii
CATGAAGCACAACGCCCAAGTGTTTATTCTTTACCAGATCTAAATAACAGCTGAGTATAAAAATATATTAGAAACTCCTTTAATTAGATGGAAGTTGAACATTATATTTTCCTTTTTTTTTAACTTTTTTCATTAAAAAAAATATCAAATTTCCAGAAAACCTTTGAAGGTTGTGTTGATTAAGAACATGGGATTTGGAATCAGACAAAGATGGGTTCAACTTTCAGTATCGTACTTTACATGGCTGTGTATGGGAAGGTTCATTTCTAATCAACACAAGGATATTGCAAATATTAAGGAGCACAAGTAAGCACTCAATAGTAGCTCCATTTCTGAGATGAGGAATTTAAGGCAGAGAAGTTACATAACTTGCTCAGGTCATAGCAAGTAAGTCAGAAGGCCTAGGTTACCAACCTCTGCTGGATGACTCCTACATGTGTGTTGGCACTGACTCCTATGGAAACCCTTAAGCAAAAAGAGGAATAAAACCTTTTAACAATGAAAATAAGAGACAAACATTCAAAACAAAAATGCAGCCACCATCATTTGGGGAGGGAAAATGGTGCAGCTACTAGCTTTTATTTTATTATTATTGTTTAATTACTGATATTCTAAATATGGCAGCAGCGCATATTCATTAAAAATATACAAACAACCTAGAA
>NW_005298801.1:0-662 GCF_000412655.1 Myotis brandtii
TGGCTCCCCTTTTAGGAAGTAGTCTTGTGCCTGAAATAGTCTAATATATAACAAGTATTTCAATAAAAGTGGAAACAGATGGAGGCAAAGGTGAAAAATCATCTAAAGTGCAGAACTGTCTTCTTCCTGGAGAGCCTTTGCCACACAACATCTGAAAGGGGTGATGCCCATAGGTGCGCAAAGGGCAACTTTTAATATTCAGTTTCTTCCTGAGTGTGTAGCACTGGACACATTGCCAAAACTTTTGTGTTCTCAGTTTCTTCATGTGTAAAATGAAGATATAATGTCTATTTCACAATACTGTCATTGGAGAAATTACATGTGTAAAATACCTAGAATAGTGCATCCAATAAATGTTAGTACCTCTTGGTTCTGAATCACAAGCTCCTCCTCCAACCCTGTCTCCAACACCTCCCAGAATCCACTTCTCTCTGCACCCATGCCCCTTTGGGATTCATGGGACCATACGTAAGACTATAAATGGTCAATACTATTTGGCTAGGAAAATCTTAGGAGTTTTTGTTTATTTGTTTTTTACACCTGTTGTACCTTACACTAGGGGAGTTAAGGAATGCCCCTGTACTAGCTTAACTTAAAAAAAAATGTCAAAAAATTTTCATGTGTATTTTGCTACCAAAGCCTCCTGTGACAACAGGGGAAGA
>NW_005298802.1:0-662 GCF_000412655.1 Myotis brandtii
TTTTTCCATAGTGGCTGCATCAATTGACAACCCCACCAACAGTGCACTAGGGTTCCCTTTTCTCCATGTCCTTATCAGGCACCTCTTAATATTCCACACTCGATAAATAACCATGGAACCCAGAAATGTTCAGATAGTAAGTGGAGCCAGGGTGCAAACTCAGGTCTTCTCACCCTACTGCACAGTTCAGCCTCAGGGAAAGGCCTGGTGGGAGGGACAGGATCCTACTGGATGAGGAGGAGGTAACCGGGCAGAGAGACGCAGGAAGGGTGTTCCTGGGAGAGGGAAGGGCATGAAGTTTTTGAAAAAGCATGGAGGGTTTGAAGAAATGGTGTGAGGAAGGAGAGGCAGGAAGGACACGCCTGGGAGGAGGCAGGGGCTGGGTGGCGAAGGGGCTGTGGGCCCTGTGGGGAAATCCACGCGTTGTCCAGTGATGGGAAACCATGAGAGCTTTGAAAGGAAAGTGAAAGGGGCATATTTTGGTTTCTAAAGCTGGCTCTGTTTCAGAGGGAGGATAGGCTGAGGGGGCCACCTGAAGCTGACGGCCACTCAGGACAGTACTGCCCATGCCAGTGATGCTAACCTGAACCAGGTGTGGGAGCCAGGAGGTGACCAGTGTTGCTGGCTGGGGTAGCCGAGTGGGTGATGGTGCCAGCACTGCC
>NW_005298803.1:0-662 GCF_000412655.1 Myotis brandtii
GCGCTGCAAGTTGGAGGAGATGGGCTTCCAGGACAGCCGTGGGATATCAATATCCAGCCCTTCCGCCTGGAGGAGACATATGAGGCCAAGAGAACAAAGTTTCTGGGGAAGCTGCAGAGGAAGGAGGAAGAGGTGAGGCAGATGTTCGTCAACAAAGAGAAGGAGACAGAGCTGGAGCTGAAGGAGAAGGAAAGGGGGATCCACCAGGAGTCTTCAAACCTGGAGCCCGTCCACCAGGAGGAGATGCAGGAGGTGGAGGAAAAGCGCCAGGAGCTGGAGGAGGAGGCTGCCGCCTTCAACCCTAAGGCCCAGCGGGGCCCTGCAGGCTCAGGTTGCATGCCATGTTGAGGAGCTCCTGAGGAAGGACACGGACAAGGAGAAATCTGGACCCTCAGCCTGGGTGCCCCAAACTGAAGCGAATTCTCTGCTTTGCTCCTGACAAAGGCCAAACCGAAGGCCCTTTCCCAGGGTCCCTCTTGCTGTCTTTTCCTTCTGTTTGACTTGGCCATTATGGACCTTTTAAGGCATCTGTTTTTTTTCCGTTTTACTTTTACTTTTCAGTTAACACACACACAGAGACTTAGATGTCAAGAGCGGACTTGAGACTTTCATGTTAAGCTGCTTGAGTTACACCTTGCGCCCCTTCTCACATAACATGGTGT
>NW_005298804.1:0-662 GCF_000412655.1 Myotis brandtii
CCCAGAGTCTTGCTGGAGGATGGAATCAAATTGCAACCAGATTAATGGACTCCTCTCCTCTCTCCTCTGGGACCAGCCAGCTTTCCTCCAGGGCTCCAGGCTGCCCTAAGAGATGAGCCCTTTTGTCCCACCCCACCAGGCTAGGGCCCAAGGGTGACAATAGCCTCCAAGTTTTTCTGAAAGAAAATGCCAGCATTAGTGGTCAGCCTCGAACTGTGGAGCTTGAAAGGAGTTTTCGTCCAGCATACTCAGGACAAGCCGTTTCTGTTTGCAGGCTGGGTGTGACTGGGAGAGCAGCCCGCCTTCTCCTGCAACTTCTACTTCCCTACTCCATCCCTGCCCCAGAGCTAGCAAATTTTCAAGTTGGGCACACACAGAAAATTGGCCCGTCTGTAATGGCAGAGGAGGCTGAGGCCGGAAACGTAGCTCCACATTCCACACACTCCTCGGTTCATTGCAGACACCTTGCTGAAAAGCTGCTGTGTAGGCTCTGAGGACGCTGCGACCACAGCAGGCTGGAGGTGGGCCGGGTGTGAGGGAGGACTTGATGGAGGGTACTGACCACTGGAGTGGATGATTCTGGAAGATCCTTCAATAGACCCTTGCCCTTCTGAGCCGGGGAAGGGCGATGAGTACTGGAGGCAGGTGAGGGCCAGGTACTT
>NW_005298805.1:0-662 GCF_000412655.1 Myotis brandtii
CTCTCTCTCTCTCTCTCTCTCTCTCTCATTGATATTTCTACCTCTTTATCCCTCTCCCTTCCCTCCTCTCTAAAATCAATAAAAACATTTTTTTAAAAAGCTACCTCTCTGACGAGAAGACTACACTGATGCCTTGGGCCCCCAGGAGTAGCTGTTTCCTAAGGCCGCCAGTGATCCAGCCTGTAGAGAATGGCTTACAGAACATTGGCCCTCACCTCACCCATGCTTTCTCCATGCTTTGATGGAGAGGTTGTCCTCGTGGGACACATGGTAAGGTCTGAGGGAATGTGTTTCGGTTATTCCACATTCCTCTCTCTCCAAACTCCAAGTCTTTAGATTTCCTTCAACTACATTTTATCAACTGATTTTTGGCATCTCAGTCGCATTCAGCAGAGACTATCAGTCCCTAAATTTTGCATAAAAGACCTCATAAGGCTGCAAATGCAACTGGCAGTGTAGTTCGTCAGCCTGCAGGATCCAAGGTTGAGCTTGGCTTTTGGCTTCCTCAGGCACACGGCTGCAAGAATAAGAGGTTACTGTAACAGTCATGCAAGCCCCGCATTTTCTAAGCATGCTTTGGGCCAAGATCGTACATATGTGTGCTTTCTTTAATTGTCCATCCCGTGTAGAGATACCCACCCACCCTTTGAGCTTTCATTCCC
>NW_005298806.1:0-662 GCF_000412655.1 Myotis brandtii
GTTACCTCGAACGTCAGCTTGTTCTTCTCCTTATCCGAGAAAGGGAACCTCTGGCACACCACGTCTCGGAGGTACTCCTCCACAAACTCCATGGTCTGCGCGAACCGCTCCTTAATCTCATCTTTGGAGGCCCCGTTGCTGTCATAGCTGGAGGGGGGGGAGGGAGAGGGTTTCAGCTCCGCCCAGGGAGGCCGCCCGCCACTGAGTGCCCCCATACCCCCATCCTTTCCCGCTTTATTCCCCGTAGCCCCTGTCACCAGACTCCATCTCAGTCCTTTCTCTTTCCCCACTAGCGGGCAGGCAGGGTCCTGGTTCCACTGATAGACTCCTACTGCGGCCAGTGGACACAGTTATTTGTTGAATAAGAGAGATGAGCAGGATATAAAAATGGAATCGTGCCATCTTTAAATTCTTGAAGAAATCATCTTTGCCCTCCATTTTACGTTAAGCTTAGAAAAAGTAACTTCATCTGTTGTCTGTGGTTGACCAGACTCAATGGGACCACACGCATTTGTCACACGGAACAGCATGAACATGGGGCTGAAAGGGGGCCGCTGGTCAGGATGAGGACAAAGTGAAGGGGGTGGGACAAGGTAGAGAGGGACTGGGACAAAGCACAGAGGGTGGGGACAAGGCACAGAGGGGCAGGGACTGGGCGAAGA
>NW_005298807.1:0-662 GCF_000412655.1 Myotis brandtii
TTTTTTCCCCCGGAAGTAAATATGAGGTAAATCTGTAAATACCTTACAAAAATACTGAAGAAAAACACTATAGTTAAGACAATATTATCTTGTGAAGTCTGAGTTTTTCTGAGCTGTAGATGGCTTTGTATAAGATCAAACAATACAGAGAAGACCGTGCAAACGTACAAGCCTACCCTGAGTTCTGGTCATTCAGAGAAGGGCTAGAAGATTATAAAATTACCTGCTCTCAATAAAGTAGTATATCCTTTCCCCCCACCTCTGGTAGTGAATTTGTAGGGATAAACAACCCTACAGATTGTTTGGCCTATTATATGTCACAGAGATTTTTCTATAGCCTGTCTAGACTCCAGACAATAGGCGAGACTGGCCTATCGTTGCAGACATTTCTACAGTCTGTAATATCACTTAGAAAAGTAAGGGCAATAATACAAAAATGAAAACCAGCCTGACCTGCCGGTACGATGGTAGAAATACGAGTCTAACAACACTTTACAATTTAGAAATGATGGTAGCAACCTAGCAAGAAGTTTGAGCAGCCACATATCAGGCAAGGCAACTTTTGCAAAATCATTTATATGCCCCAAATGAGGCATATTCAAGTAATTCTGTCCACAAAGTATAAAATCACTTTCATCACAGAAAATTCTGTATATGTTTTG
>NW_005298808.1:0-662 GCF_000412655.1 Myotis brandtii
AACCTGCAACCTCGTTATGTGTCCTGATTGGGAATTGAACCCGCAACCCTTTGGTGTACGGCACAAGGCTCCAACCAACTGAGCCATCCTGCCAGGTCATGTATACAACTTTTTATGTGAACATATGTTTTCATTTCTCTTAGGTATGTATCTTAAGTATATAATTGCTGGGTCATATGGTCACTCATATTTAATCATTTGAGGAACTACCAAACTGTTTTTCCAAAGTGGCTACATCATTTTACATCCCTACCAGGAATATATGAGACTATTAGTTAGCTATTGTTTCATAACAAATTACCCCAAAACCTAGCAGCTTAAAACAGTAAATATTTATTACATCACATTGTTTTTGAGGGTCAAGAACCCAGAAGCAGCTGAGCTGGGTGGTCTGGCTCAGGGTCTCTCATGAGGCTGGAGGACTTGAAGACTTGACTGGGGCTGGAGGATCCGTTTCCAAGGTGGCTTGCTTCCAAGGGCCATCTTGGAAGCTGCCTACCACATGGGATACTTATCCAACCACTCCCATCTCTCAGTAGGAGGGTAGCTCCTGGGGTGTTAAGTCCTTGGTACTTTTGGCCTCAACCAGAATATACTGAAGGCCCTATAATGCTAAAGAATACCCGCAGGCAGAGAGAGAGAGAGAGAGAGAGAGAGAGAGA
>NW_005298809.1:0-662 GCF_000412655.1 Myotis brandtii
TCTGCTCTCCTTGCCCAAGTCACGGGGAGGCCAGGCTCCCTAATGTCTACAGAGCCATTCAGTGTGGGCATCTTCTTCCCCATCCAGGTCCATGTGGAGGAGAGGGGATTAGAGATTAGTGGTGTGGGTCCGTAGTCTGTTCCCGGGCCACGGAGAAGTCACGCTCTGGTTTGACAACCTCTGGCCTATCAGAAAGACAGCAACACAGTGGGAACCACGACAGCCTGTTGCCCTCACTGGCCCTGGGTTGTCTTTGCCAGATGCTTGCTGTAATACAGATATGTGTGGCTTAATTCCTTTATCGTTTATAGATTTGATACAGATATACCAAATTTGAAAAATGCATAAGCAAAATCACAAAATATACACATCAAGTTTGATGTGTACACAAGTATTGTCATAACTTATATATACAGGTCTATCAGCATTTGAATACAATGGTTTTGCAAAATGCAATTAATTTTTTTCTGGTTCTAAACATAATTATATTGTACAAATTTCAAGCAGCGTGGGGGTCCATTAAGAAGAAGGGAAAAGTAGGATGCCTTGAGCCCAACCTCCGGAGGGAACGAGCGATGTATGTTCTATCTGCTCTCATAGGTTTTAAAAATCTTTCATTAATTGCATCACCTAAATAGGATGAAACTACTATAAAGTGGTTT
>NW_005298810.1:0-662 GCF_000412655.1 Myotis brandtii
GCAACCCGGGCATGTGCCCTTGACCAAACTTGAATCCCAGACCACTCAGGCCTCAGGCCAACGCTCTATCTACTGATCCAAACCAGCCAGGGCACCCTCATTCTTTTTAACAGATGAGACAAGGAGATAGGTAGAATTTGCAACACTTCCAGACCAGACAGGTTAGGGTCCACTTAAATATTAGAGACAATAATCAGAGCAGTGGCAACAACAGATGCTCGGCCCTAGACAGTGGAACAGGCCATTGACCATCAACATGAAGAACTGTGTTCCTGCTCTGGGACATGAACTTGGTGGAGCACTCACTTTCACTGGTTTATTTCCCAAAAGAGAAAACACAAAGAACTTTCGTTCAAGAAAACACAATTTGTAAGCAGAGGCGATTTCTTCTCAGAAGTCTCTATTTCAGGGAGAAATATTTTCACTTAATGGAAGTTCTGGAAAATAATACAAAAAAGTAGTAAGGTAATGATCCGAAAATCACATATTGTAACAACCTTTCATGCTAAAACATTCATCAAATTAGGTAGGAATAAAAGGGAACTTCCTCAACCTGATAAAAAGCATCTATGAAAAATCTACAGCTAACATCAAACTTAGTAGTGAAAGACTGAATGACCGTTTTCCCTTATGATCAGGAACAAGACAAGGCTGTCCACTCT
>NW_005298811.1:0-662 GCF_000412655.1 Myotis brandtii
CAATGGGGGGGGCATCTGTAATACTCTCAACAGTAAAGATAAATTTAAAAAATGGGTAAATCAAATCAGTTATTCAATAATTTACATTTGATATAAGACTTATAACTTGTTTAGTAGCTCCCAGTTTCTGGAATAGAGTCCATGGAGATTTCCTTGGTAGGTAAGCACCGGCAGATTTTCAAGACACGGAAGGCGGAGAGCTTTCAGATACTCACAATTATTTGTATACGAATCGTCTCTTCTTCAAAGGAAGATACCTGCCCCTCTCCCGGTTCCTCTGGCCACTGCTTCTCCCATGTTATGTTATTACACCAAGGCTGGAACGGCGACAGCGATGACTCGTCTTTTACAGGGTTTAGTTCACGTAGCCCACCAGTGGTCCCCACACGTCAGCTCACTTCCCGCAGGCTTCCCAACTTCCTGGACTTGCTCTGTCATAGCACTGATGCAGCACGTTCATATTTTTATGCCTCTCCCACCACTTTTGGAGCTCAAACTTTTGAGAGCAGGAGTCGTATCCCTGATCACTGCTGGCCTGAGGATTAGCCAGGGCCAACCTCCTGGCCGGTGTCAGAGGAAATATGTTAAATGCAGGGAAGTAAGGGGCTGAGTTTGAGTGGATCCACAGCATTTTGGACTCTGAAATCTGTGGCCTTTTATGA
>NW_005298812.1:0-662 GCF_000412655.1 Myotis brandtii
TTGGCCACAAGGCATCAGCATTCAGTGATGCAATGCCCTGGATGTGGAGTAGAAACCTGACTTCCTGCATTGATTTTGCTGCTAGGGAGCTGTGACACTTCGGGGCATTGAGTTATCTTTTAAGCAGGTCAGATGTAAAAGGCGATGAACAAAGGTGCTAAGCAATTCTTACACGTTGCCTTGTCTACAAAATGTGGACACCAGCTTCTCCACTTCCCACTCAAAGATTTTATTAGGATGGCATGAGGCTACTGCAGTCAAAGATCTTCAAGTACTATCACACTCTTTCCCAACCTACAAGATTAGACTAATTATTAATGAGTGATTTCAGCACCTTCCTTGTCAGCATACCACTTACTAGTATTTTCCCAGGCTAGACTCCTTCCCTTCATGGCCGCCATGTGGCTCCTATTGCGCATGCCTCATAGTTCTGCTTAGTCATCAGGCTCCCACTGCACACACCTCAGCAGAGGAATTTCCCCCTCCTTGCTTATCCCTCCCCCAGTTAACCTGGGGAAGCAGGCCAGTTGGTCCCTGAGGAGATTGGAAAGCCTGTCTTTCCTGTCCACTCCAATACTTGGAATGACTGTGAAGCTCCTTCTTCCACATTAATCCTGCTTAATTAGATGCCTGCTCCCTTCTCTTTTGTTAATATCTAACTA
>NW_005298813.1:0-662 GCF_000412655.1 Myotis brandtii
TCAGTGGATATGCCCTCAGAACATTCACAGCTAGTGGGTGAGACACACTAGTCTAACATAGTAAGTGCCACACACAGAGAGACATATACCAAATGCTTTGAGATCACAGAGGAGTATATGGCTGATTTTTGCCTGAAGCAAGTTTGGAGTGGGAGTAAAGAAAGGCTCATACATTTAAGTGGGTGGATAGGGCCACACAGCTGAGCCCTGCACAATGCCAAGAGCGCCATTTTTCAGACCCATGCACCACCCAGTTTTGCAGTGCAACCTTGTCCACAATCTCTGCCCAAATTAGAACTGTTTCAATGGTGGGACTTCTTCATTCCCCGCAGATTATAGCATGTTTTGACCTCTCCTCCTATGAGGTACTTTCACTTGGACCAGCCTCACCCTTGATTATTGGCAAGTGTATCCCCAGAACAGTGCCAGACATCCTGCATTCAGCAAATGAAAGCATGACTTGGAGATGTGTCCGCTTGACCCTTTGCCGCTCTATGACTTACCTGAATCCTGGCCCCTGTCTCTGCCTCATTCCTGCTTCCCCTGTGGCCTTCCCTGCACATATTTGCCCTGCTGACCCTGTAGACATCCTGGCCCCCCAATTACTTTCTTTACTTGCAACTCAGATCCTGGTCTCATCTCTTTCTAGTATTTATCCCTTT
>NW_005298814.1:0-662 GCF_000412655.1 Myotis brandtii
CTCTCTCTAAATAAAATTAGCTTGTTTTTTTTGGTAAGATTAGGGAGTCAGTAACTCTACGCTTTGATTGGGACAACATGTTCTCTCTTCAAAAGGAAAAAAAAATAGTGTGACATTATCCTTGTTTCTCTTCATTGCATCAGTTCTGAAACCTTTTCTCTTCCAGGGGGCCAGGATTTCCTGAAGCTCTGGGCTCACACAGGCTCCTTGAATGCTTGACTCTTTTTTCAGTCACTTGGGTATCTCCGCACAACCCTTTCTCTGCTTATATTTAGGAAAAGGGCTGTGATGTTTTACTGTTACGCCTTGAACTTGATGATACCAGTAGATGTCACTCTGGACAGCAGGATTGCGTATCTCTATTCTTAGCTGTGGTTCAGAATGGGCCGTGGTATTCCTGTTCCCAACTGCTTTCACACATCTCAGGACTGACACGTCTGAATTATGACATTCTCTGCATTGCCAGTTTTACTTCTGTGTTGTGAAATAAGAGGGTTGGGAGAGCTGCCATTTCATCTCGTTCTCATTCAGCTAGAATTGCCCAGTGCTTACACAGTTACACCAATCAACTAAGCAAGAAGGAAATGGTTCAGGGAAAAATGGAGGAAATATATGTTTTAAAGCAGCATATCAGAATCCAGTGTTCAGGTGCATTAAATTCT
>NW_005298815.1:0-662 GCF_000412655.1 Myotis brandtii
ACTGAAGGGTCCCTGGTTCCATTCCGGTCAAGGGCATGGTCAGGACTCGCACAGGAGGCGGCCAATTTGTTTCACAATTGATGCGAGAGAAACGCTAATAGGCGGACTCCCCAGGAGGAGGGAGGAGGTGCACCTCATGAAGTTCCACGTGGCTGAGACCTGAGATCGGTCGGGGAAAGGTCTGGGAAAGCGGGCGGGTGCTCCAGCTGCCGGGCGGGCCTGGAGGCGGGACCTGCCTCCGGCGCTCCGACCCACCCGCTCACAGGAGCGGGCTTGATTGCCCCCTGGTGGCCGGGGAATGCGACCTGAAAAAGCCACTCCCACCCCAAGACGCCTCCCTGCAGGCCTGTCTCCTGCCTGGCCAGCGTTCTCTGGTGTCAGTCCTTCCTGCTCACCTGAAGGACGTCTGCACTTCCAACCCTTGGGTTCCGAATTCAGAGGTTCTCCTGGGGCTCAGGATCACCATTCTTAGTTCAAGACCAAAGCCTCCAGCTTCCCACCCACCTCTACGTCTACGAAGTGTCCCCGGCCCTTAACCTAGCCATTCAAGTCCCCTCCCCAGATTCTTGATATCCTTCCAGAAACTCTTTTCACACACAGGCAAATATATAGATATCAATACAGTTTGATTTTTTTTTTTAACACAAAAGGTAACAGACTGT
>NW_005298816.1:0-662 GCF_000412655.1 Myotis brandtii
TCCACTTTATCTTTGCCGTTTTGTCACACACAGTTAGAGGTCTTATTGATAATTTGGAGTGAGCCCACTGAAGGCATCCTGAACGGGGGTGGAGGTAGTCTGAAAGGCATGCCACAGGGAAGACCTGAGAGAACTGCTGTTCTCGGAGATGCTTGGGGACGCACGACTGCCTGGAAGAAGGAGCACTTCTCCCTGATGTCATACGGGGAGAAGAAGCTATAGGGTAAACGTATTGGCTTGATGTAAAGAACTTTATAGGAACTGTACAACCATGGAACAGGGTTTCTTACCTGATTGTGATTCCCATATCCCTGGAATAAGCTAGTAGATGCTGTCAGAGATTCCCGTGCTGGACAGGATAATGTGACCTTCAGGGTCCATTTGATTCTGTGTCTAACACTTTATCAGGAGTTGATGAATGTTCTCCTCCCAAGAAGATGTCTCCTGGGGAGAGGAATCCAAAGAGACATTTTGGAAGGTGAAATCTCAGGGGCAGACATCAATGTGGAGAGATGGTTTGGGCCGGGTACTTGCCATTGCCCCTCAAATTAGACTGTAGCTGGTAAACAAGACCAGCCATGATCCATTTCACCATGTGGAGATGCCTTCCCCATCACTATTCTCACCAATCATTTGTTTGCCAAAAGTGAGCTCCCCCAGAC
>NW_005298817.1:0-662 GCF_000412655.1 Myotis brandtii
ACTAGAGACCCAGTGCACAAAATTTGTGCACGGGTTTTTGCCTCTCCTGTGGATACTTACACATTGTAGGGGATTTTTTTTTCCAGCCCCAAGCTGTCAAAATCTAAACAGTTTGGAACTCCTCAAAGTTCCCAGATAAAATATTGGGTGCTTGGTTAAATTTGTATTTCAGATTAACCACAAATAATTATTTTAGTGTATGTATTCCAAGTATTGCATGGAACATACTTATACTAAAAAATCTGGTTTATTTGAAATTCAAAACTTGGCTTTCTGCATTTTTATTTGCTGGTAACTCTAGCCTCCGATATATTCATGAGGGACACGCTTCTGACTGGCTGCATTGAAATTAGAGTAAATACAGCGTCGGGCCTGCTGACAACAGATTGCAGTGGACATGGTTGCTTATAATGGGAGTGCAGGTATAGACGGCCCATGAGCTCCCTGGGAGGCTGGAGTAGGGAAGGCAAGAGGGAGGATGACTGCAGAGAACTGGGTGTGAGTCTGTGGAAATCTGACTAAATGTAAATGTGAAAGTGGGTGTGTAGTTCATTACCACTGGCCTGAAAAGTCTCTTCTAAGAAAGGGATTATCTGAATTGCCCCTCCCGAGGATGCTTCAAATGCTTCTGGACCGTTCGTCACTTCCCCTCTCTGCCAACC
>NW_005298818.1:0-662 GCF_000412655.1 Myotis brandtii
GGGAAGAGGGCGAACGTGCATCCCTCCCTCGCTGCGGGCCAGCCCGCCTGGGGCGGACGGGGTGCTGGGGCAGAGAACAGCCTTTTGTTTTCCGCGGTGGAGCAGGCCAGACTGTAATTTTTAATTTTCAAGCTGCGTCCTCTGCCAAGTTGGCCGGCCCAGCTCTGGCCGGGGAGGAGGACTGAACAGGGCGGCTCCCCTCCCCCTGCCTTTGTGCTCACAGGGGACTTGCTTTGTTGTGCTGACGTGGCGGGCTTGGCAGGAAAGTGACCCCTAGGAGCGGGCCGCCTCTCCCGCAGGTCCCTGCCCTCGGCCTCGGCGGGCGGGCGTCGAGGAAAAGCGAAGAGGTGGCCTGGGAAGGGATACCCTTGGCGTCCTGGGGCCCAGCGGGACCTCTCCAAGCTGCAGTGGGTGCCGTGAGCGGGGACACGGGGCCGAGGCCCTGAGAGCAGCATTTTCATGAATTCGTGGGTGGAAGAGAATTACGTAAGCACGAAAGCTTTCAGGGCTTGGGGGAGGGTGGGCTCACGTTCGTCCCCGTCCTGGGAAGCTTTTCCAGAGCTGGTTTTGCCTTTCATCCGACAGTTAGACTTATAACTCAGTGCTTTGGAGAGAAACCTACATTTAATTTTTTGTTGTTGTTAATCCTCACCCGAGGATAT
>NW_005298819.1:0-662 GCF_000412655.1 Myotis brandtii
GTGAGCTGTTTTTTACCCCCACCCAGATAATAGTACAGTGTTAGCTAATGATTATGAACTCATATTGCTGTATAGCCATTTGTTATATAGGAATAATACATGCTTTACAGTCATTATATCATTCAGTGCCCACAACATTTTTATAAATGAAGAAATGAAGAAGCTGAAGTTCATGGAGGTTGAGTATCTAACTAAGATCAGACAGCTGGTGAGCAAGGATTTCCTGGTCCCCCTGACTCCAAAGCTCATAACCATGTTTATTATTGTATAAAAGTTCCTAATATAGAGCAACTCAAAACATCTCCAAATTTTACTCCGTCTTTCCTGAAGTCTACTGGCTTAGTGTCACAATCTGAGCTATAGACAGGAATGAGGATCAGGGTCCTTGATCTCATGAGGTTTGCAGTGTAGCAGGGAAAATATCATTAAATAGATAATGATAATTAATGGTAGTTTTGACAGCTGCTACCAAAGGAAAGTATGGTTCAAACCATTATATGAAAGTTCAAGAAAAATATCTGAGATGGCCAAGAGACATATGAAAAAACGCTTCAGAGAGTTGTAAATTAAAATGACAGTGAACCTGTCAGAATGGCTATTATCAGTAAATCAACAAATGACATGAGCTGGCGAGTATGTGGAGAAAAGGGAACCCTAGTACA
>NW_005298820.1:0-662 GCF_000412655.1 Myotis brandtii
TCTAAATTTGTAATACGACAAAAGTTATAATAAATTATACCTTTATTTAAAAATGACCTCGCTTAAAAGACTCAAAAGACTTACAGAAAATCTTATACCTAAAGTATTCCTTTAAAAAATTTAAAGTCATATATTTCTGATGCCACCTTGGGCCCTTTCACTAATTTTTATTTAGAAAATGAAAGTATTTATTTTAAATGCAGCTGCTTTACCTTGAGTTGCAATGCAGAGTGATGCCTGTAAATATGCTTCTCTTTACCTTCTTCCTGTGGGTTTGGTGATAAGAATGAGCTAAGTGCCTCATTTCTGCGTAAACAGTTATTGGCAGCTCTAGGGGCAAGGGGAATTTTTTTTCAACTGAATACCATACATATTGGTCTCTTCAGCTTCTAAATCAAACCTTATTGAATGACTAACTTTGGAATATTTTTAATGTAATGTCAGGCACTTGATTTCTTTTGTTATTGTTAACTAGGTAATAATTTGTTCTCCTAATGCTGATAAGATTTTAATTTCCCAACTAAAATATTGAGGAAATAAAACAATTATTATAAAAAATGAAAGAGAAAATATTAGTCAATGGTAAGCATTTAAATTAGGTTGTCTTTAGTTCATGTCTGTACCAAGGCTAAATGCATATTTCTCATACTTTATAACTTTAG
>NW_005298821.1:0-662 GCF_000412655.1 Myotis brandtii
GTGGGAGAGAGACATGAAACAAATAATTACATAAAAATTATAGATGTGCTCAGACCTTCCGAGATCATCATGTCCAGGAATATGTTTTGCTTTTCTTCATTTTTTAGCCCACAACAGACATTGCTAATTGGTTGTTACATTCTTTCTAACAAAACTCAGACATAACTTCAGAATCCTTCTCAACATGTGAGAAGGTTGATCTCCTCCAGACAGC
This sequence comes from Myotis brandtii, assembly GCF_000412655.1. Taxonomy (NCBI): domain Eukaryota; kingdom Metazoa; phylum Chordata; class Mammalia; order Chiroptera; family Vespertilionidae; genus Myotis; species Myotis brandtii. The sequence continues at coordinate 215 of NW_005298821.1, forward strand.
CATTACTAATCAGTCAGACTTGGCCCTCAAGGCAACACCTACGGGCCATCCAAGATCTGGCCCCTTTCCCAGCCCTCCCTCCACCATTGCTTTTTACAGAACAGCACCTTGGCCAATGGCTGGAAGGCATGGGCCACAAGACTCCAGCCAGAGGCAAAGGCAGACCCAGGGTCCGGGGCCTGGCTCCCAGCTGGGGGCCCTGCATACTGCTTGTGCATGTTGAGTGAACGGTATGTCCTCCAGGGCCGACTCCTAAGCAGTAGCATCTGCGGCTGCCAGTGATCCGATCTGAATTTGTTATGTTCTATTCCGAGGCTCCTTCTCAGTGGTCTGACCTGTTTAGGGCATCGCAAGCTGTAATTTATGTTATTTAAAAGCTCCGATAGGAAAGCTGCTCTTTGTTCTCATGAGCTATTTCTTGAGGAAAATATATGTTTTGTGGAAAGTT
>NW_005298822.1:0-662 GCF_000412655.1 Myotis brandtii
TTTTTTGTGTATCTATGTGCTGCAGACAAATATCTAAAACCTGTCCTTCTGTTAAGTTTTGTCCTTTCACAAATTGCTTCGTCTTCAAAATATGACAATTGCAACAGAAAATGTCTTTTGTTCTCCTTTCTTTTTCCAACTTAAGAGCAGAGGCCTCCAACTAGACTAAAGAGACTATGAACTGACTTGGAAATGCTCAACTCCCCCTCCAGTCCTCCATAGTTCAGTCAACTACCTCAAATCCTTTTTGAAAAAGTATCAGATACCAATGAAGACATATTTGAGTGCAAACGTACTACTCACCCCACCACCTCTTGTCTCTTTGCAGGGCCCCCTTCTCTTAGGTGCCTTCCTCTTCTGCCCCCTGCTGGCCTCCGCGGGGCCTGCGCTCTTTCACTTCACTTTGTCGTCAGTGTCTTTGGGTTGAGCCACTTTCTTCCCGCCCTGGACGCCAGGTGACATCTAACCACAGCCAGGATCCAGGGCCGAACATACAGGGAAAGACTTGCAGTACAGATCGATAACGTGGGTTGGCATTCTTGCTAAATGTTTATAATCTTGAGGTCATTTAATGTTTCATATCACCCCTGAAAACAGCTGTTTCCAGTCAGGAAGTGCGCTGAACAAACCATCTGTGTCAGGACACCGGAGGCCACTCCCCA
>NW_005298823.1:0-662 GCF_000412655.1 Myotis brandtii
GGGAATAGGGCAAACATTGTTAGAGAGTTGGATATGCAGATAGACTTGTTCTTTACAGATCTTTTTGTATAAGGCTATTATATTCTGATATAAAACCCACATAAAGTAGCTGTTTTCAAGTCATCTTTTAGCTGTTTTATCCCCGAAGATATAATAGAAACTTGGACCCCATGTTTGGTGGGAGCAAGACAGGGAGGGGCTTCGTAGAGAATATGGCTGAACTGAACATTGAAGTTAATTTAAGGCTCCAAAATTCTCTAGATCAGTGTATTCTGAAGACATCCATATTAGCATGTGCTTGTTTTTAGCCTTTTACCCGTTCTTCTCTCCCCTGCACTTCTAGAACCCTTCTACCCTGCTCCATTTGTAAAGTTTTAAAGGATGGGCATATATTATTTTTGATGATGGTGGTAATAGTAGCTGTGCTCTGCACTCGGAACATCCATCTAGAGCTATTATGTAACAGTGGTAGTGGGTGTTACATGATAGAGACTTTATGGGCAATGTACATGATGACATAGAAAATAAAGTATTGTTAATAGGAATTTTCATTAGTAAAATAGAAATAATTTTCTCTAACCAATTGGATGCTGCCATTATTAGTCTCAATTATGATTTATTTCTTACCCACGTGCCTGAAATGTTATGCAGCTGTATACACA
>NW_005298824.1:0-662 GCF_000412655.1 Myotis brandtii
TTCAAGCTAGAGCTATGATCATACATTTACATAAAGCACTATGTTAGAAAGGGGGTGATACTACAATGTCTGAGACTAATTTCTGGGCCTCAAAGAGTTGAGCATTTAGTTGAGGGAATATGTATATGTGTAAAAGTTATACAAAATAAGAAATATTAAGTGACAAGAAAAAATATTAAATGTAATTTACATAGGTGTTAGACAGTCAAATGAAAGGACAATTCTGATAAAACTACATGAGTAAATACATTGCAATCAAAAGAATATAAATCACAAATATTAATGATATTAAGAATGCTACAGCTTAGAATGACTGAAAGGAGAATACCAGCACTGTCTACAAGAACCATCTAAACCTAGCTCACTCAGTAATTTGTCTATATAATTTTTTGCTAATTTGTCTATTTAAGATTTTTACTACAAAGGGTCAACATTTGATACCCATGCTAATATAATATTACCAGAACGTTATGAGAATGTATCTTTTCTCACACACTAGGTGGTAGCTGAGTGACTTAAAACTTAAATATTTGACAACCTAACATGTATGGGAGCAGAAGGAGAATGATATCTTTGTTTCATTTGGTCTTTACTTATGATTTGAGTATTTTTTTCATGTCATTACTGGAGGCCCGGTGCATGAAATTCGTACACTGGGGGGG
>NW_005298825.1:0-662 GCF_000412655.1 Myotis brandtii
CATCCTGAAGACCAAGTACCATATTCAAGATGACCTGTCTCACCGGCTTCACAGTTTGCAAATGCTTCCACCTTTCTTACCTTGTTTACTCTACAGTAAGCAAGGCCTTTTGTATGATTTCCATTTCACAGGTGAGAAAGCTGAGACCTGCCCAGGAGGAAAGCAGGCCTCTCAGATGCATAAAAATCATGAGCCAGAGGAGTTTTAGACATTTGTCTCATTGACTTCTTAAAGGGAGAAGTAGTCCTGTTCTCGTTTCACAGCTGAGGACACAGAAGGCTCAGAAAGTAGAAGTAACTTCACTAAAGTCACCAAGTTAGGAAGTGGGGGATACCACTCAAACGCAAGGTTTCTAATGCCCAGCCTTCCTCTGTGGGTCAGAGATGAATTCTCTCAAGTAGCCCATCTAAGAGCTTTACTGGACCTCTTATTGATCTTTAGAAAAATTGAACATTTCAAAACAATTGCTTAAAATTCAATGCATCCCACAGTGGGCCTAGCCAGGCAGTGGGCAAGTCCTTGCATCAGGAATGTTTGCTCTAATAAGCACAGCTCTCAGAAGCTCACTCTGATAGATGGGGGTGTGCAGGGAGGGGCAGAGAGATGGGGTAGGACCACAGAGGAGAAGCTTTGCCCACATATCAGAATTCCCTTCAGAACCT
>NW_005298826.1:0-662 GCF_000412655.1 Myotis brandtii
AAGTCCCAGAGAATGTTAAAATCAAAAGTTCCATTCTCAGGCCAGTGTGAATAATTTAGATTGTGGATAAGTCGCTTTGGCCAGACCTCCATGGAAAGGCCGAGTGTATTAAGATTGCGGAAGAGACATCCCAGAGGAGTGTCTTTGTGGTGGATGGAAAAGTAATTCCCCGTGGTGTAAATTAGGAACAGGAGGTAAGCAACAAAGGAAGACCCGGGAAGCTAGACTCGAGGGAGGGGGGTCCCCACCATCTAGTCAGGTGCTGGGGAGAGGAGGACAGTTTAATCCACGTGGCGGGCGTCCCCTGCAACGAGGAGGCCTGTGAGACCTGGGCCGAGGCCAGGCTGGAGAGGATTTCTGGCCTAGCACTAGGACTTTTGTCTGTGATGGCAAATCAGAACTCCAGAGGGGTGATCCAATAGTTACTTACTGGAGATGAAATGAGCCGGTGTTGAGTGCGGGATCAGCAATGGGAAGGAGAGGTTCCCGATCCGTGTCCTTGGCTGGTTTGGGAGGGCCCGTAGGGAGGTAAGGGAGAGAGGCCTAATCGAGGCCAGTGATGGTATCACCCGAGTAGCATTCGGAGGTAAGCCCAGGTTGAGCTGCTGCTGCCTCCTGCTCTCCAAGCAGCAAACTCAGGGTGACTGAAGCCAGGGCAATGA
>NW_005298827.1:0-662 GCF_000412655.1 Myotis brandtii
AAATTCTCATCTGATTTTTAAAATGAGGAAGACAGGTTAGTATATGATAGAACTCTGGATTCTACGTGTCAAAAAGACTTGGTCACTTATTACCCATGTGATTTAGGAAAAATCACTTTTATGCACATGTTTATATAAAGTATCCATGATGCGACCTGTCTTACTGTCTCCTAATTTTTGTTAGTAGAAAATTGATGTATAAGAACATACAACTATGAAGTATTCTATAAATATAAGGCATTGTTGAATAATCTATATTCAGCTGTTAAATAAGGAGGTAGAACCACATTATTCTCATATAACTTACAATTAACTGCAGTAAAATAGGGTGAAGGCTAACTAGAATTTTAAGAGAGAACACTAGCCTGAAAATATACATTTTTAGAAGCTTCTTTTAGAAGCTAACTGAATCTGTATTTGCAAAAGCTTTGGTTAGGTCCTGCACTTCCCACAGTTTATTTAGATCAGTTAGGCTTGTTGGAGGTTTAAAAAATGTAATTAACTTGTGTAAAAACTTGGTTCATGTGTATTGATGTATCATATACTTTTATGTCATCAGAGTTCTTTTTAAATCTAAAACTTTAATAATGTATTATTTTGCTTCAAAGGTCTTTTCCAATAGAATAGTTGTTCTCAACTTTCTGGCCCTTTAAATACAGTTC
>NW_005298828.1:0-662 GCF_000412655.1 Myotis brandtii
GGCTCCCCTTGATTGCTTATACAGTATTGGCAAGACCAGCAAACAAGATTCATCCTGCTGTCCTTGTCCCAAGCAAATTACTGTCTCACATTTTCATGATGCCCTGTCTTTCTAGCACTCTGTTATCATATAGCCATCCTGAAATTTAATGACCTTTATCATTCTCCAATTAAGTTATGTGAGGTGAGACTCTAACTCAATTAACATATATCATGTGGAGAGCCCTTCATGTATGTCAAACACTTCTAACAGTCTCCTGCTCCAAGTTGATTCATAGCAGAGCACTCAGCCAGTCTTAAAAACTATTCTCCTGAGATCTACCCTTTTCACTCTTTTATCAAAAATGCTACATTTTTTTTCACTCACCTACTCAAAACTATAAAACTATCGTGTTGTAACAGGGGTTTATTGGTTATTATTTAGTCTTTCTGAATTTGGGTAAGATATGTATATTTTTAAAGAATTTAATAAAATTTTCCCCTTCACCTGGTCATAATTATTTTCAATTACTAAAACAAGTAAACATGTGAGTCAAAAAACTGAATTTTAAATATCCTCAAGTGAGTTATACAGTAAAAATAAAATTAAAAATACTAAGCATGTACTTAATAAAATAGATAAAAATATAGCATAATGCTCTCCAGTTCCATCCATACTGTTGC
>NW_005298829.1:0-662 GCF_000412655.1 Myotis brandtii
GTCATAGCAACTGGTCAAATGGTCATTCAGTCACTTAGGCTTTGGTAGATAGATACCCCTTCTGATATAAATAACTTTAGAAATATGAATTTGGAATGGGTATTATACAGCTTAAGATAGTAATAACTATAAATAATCACTCTAATTGAGTTGGTAAATTTGTTTTAGTCCAGGCTATTGGTTAGGAATGATAAAGTTATTTATTTGTATACTATAGCTTAGCCAATAAATAAATACATTGTAGATAATGAGAAACAGATTTGTCACTGTCCAAGAAAGCTGTTACAGATAACAAAAAAATTGAAAACGTTAAAATGAACTCTGTGGTGCTAGATTAAAATGGGAATTATCAATATAAACTATTTTTACATAGGTAAATCAACTCATCGATAGATAGATATAAAGATACATAGATAGACACATAAATAAATTGACTGATAGATAAAAATGGATGTGTGGCCCTGGTTGGTGTTGTTCAGTGGTTAGAGTGTTGGCCTGTGCATCATAGGGTCACAGGTCCAGTTCCCAGTCAGGGGTGTGTACTTTGGTTGCAGGTTCCTTCTCTGACCCTGATCAGGGCACATGTGGAAGGCAACCAGTCCTTGTGTCTCTTTCACGTGGATATGGCTCTCTCTCTCTCTCTCTTTCTCTCTCTCTCTCTC
>NW_005298830.1:0-662 GCF_000412655.1 Myotis brandtii
CACACACACACTCATGTATCCCTAAACATGGGATACAAATAGCCTCAACACTAGCACAAAGGAGGGTCAACCAAAACCTCAGAAGGGACACGGTGCACCATCTTGCTTATCTCCACAGATTAGGAAAAACGTGTCGGAGGCCCAAAGAGGAAGGAAGCAAGGAATAAGGGAAGGACTGGGACAAAGAACTTTTTAAAAGATTGTTTGCAAGCATTTCCGTGAAAATGGTATTGACTAAGCAATTACAGGAAAAACACTTGCTTTTTATCTGAATGCATTTATGCCAGGGGTCACACCCTATTATTGTCACTATTAAACCGGTTAATAGCCCCAATGTAATGACTGTGTACGGCTGGCGTGAACAGGTACGGGAATAGCTAACTAGAAAGAAGTGAGTCATGCTGCCCAGGTGGGTATCGACTTTCTTAGTCATATTTACTCAACTGGTCAACCAACCTTCATTCCCTGGCGGAGAGAACTATAGAGTAAGAATCCAGCTGAACTGCAGGAAAGAAAGGGGAGGAACAGTGAACCTTAAATATGGATGGGGTATAAAGTACCAGAATACGGTACTTGTAGAGCAAAAAATGGGACTTAGTTGTCTTGAAGGAGAAGTCTGTCCAGCTCCTGAGGAGGCTGGGGGTACTGAACACCAACACCTT
>NW_005298831.1:0-662 GCF_000412655.1 Myotis brandtii
TAGCCTAACATTTATGAAGGTCAGTGTTACAGTAATTAAAGCTTCTGTAATTGATCCACTTCTGTATTGTTCTTTGCTTGCATGTGATCTGTAAACTGGCACCGCATCTGTCTTGGAAGTGACCTGCATCAATGCCGGATCACCATCCTGTCCGCCCGTGCAGTGTGTGTGCTAACCTCTCATTGCCTGTCAAGGAGTTGGCAGGTGCGGTATACATATTCACATACATTGACTCTGTGAATATGTATGAGCTGAAGTTGAATTTATTTTATATGCCTTACAAATATACAGGCAAAGACCTACCTGCAAAAGAGAACGATTTAGTCACGTTAGATGGTCTATACATAAATCCATCTATGTGTGTGTGATATGGATTTCAAATTAATTCCAAGTAGAATGCGGAAAAGCTGGGTAATTAGTTTTTAAGCTCTGAATCGAACAGTTACTTTGGTTACCTGAACAGAAATGGGCATTGTAACATTTATCTCCATGGCCCTGGCTGCTGTGGTTCAGTGGGTAGAGCATCAGCACACAAACGGAAGGGTCCCGGATTCAATGCTGGTCAAGACCAAATATCTCAGTTGCAAGCTCCATCCCCGGCCCTGGTCTGGGTGCGTGCAGGAGCCAACCAGTCAATGTGTTTCTTTCACATCGATGTTTCT
>NW_005298832.1:0-662 GCF_000412655.1 Myotis brandtii
GTAAGTAAAAACCACTCATTATCGTGAGTGGTCTTAATTTGGGCTGAAATTGTTTCCCCTCTTAATGAACTAGGATGGAAGAAAAACACATAGGCTTCCAATCAGCACTCTTTTCAGTTTAGCATTAATGAAAGAAAGCTAGTCATGGAAAAGAGCAGCAGGTGACAGTCTTAGTGTAGGAGCCATTTCTTTTCCCCCACCCAGCATTCTTCCTTGGTTCCTTACTCCATGGAAACATTGTTCTGTCTCTAAACAATGCATGAGCCAGACATGGTAGAAATCATTAGCAGCTCCAATGCAAAATTTACTGGTCTTTCAAGTGGCAACAGACTAGCATTATTCTTGCAAAATTGAAAGAAAGAATGAGCCATATGTCTAATGTTGCTGTTATTATTTTAATTAAAATTTCTACTTTGAAAAAATATTCAGACCTACAGAAGAGTTAGAAAATAGTACCTTCTCTTATTACCTTCATGTAAATTCAGCTATTGTTTACAGGTTGCCACATTTGCTTTGCCTCTCTCTACATTTGTCTGTATAACATATATACACATTATTATTTTCTGTCTATTTACATATTTGGCTGAGCCATTTGAAAATAATTTGCAGAGACCATGACCCTTCATGTTTAAATACTACAATGCTTTATTCCCTATGGGAGC
>NW_005298833.1:0-662 GCF_000412655.1 Myotis brandtii
GTAGCTATCATGCAGTTATTTATAAGTATTATAAATATCAGATGTAACATGTCTTGCACGTATAAGCATTCAATAAATCATAGTTGTTTTAGTTTCTTATTAAGTAGTATTATTTAATATAACCTAGAACTATTTCTTCTACCTTCTACTTACTTTAAAGTTATATCATTGAATCATTTCTACTGTTCCTTTATATATTTCTCTGGGCAACCTTTTATGCCCCAGTAGCAACATTCACTATGACATATGACTCTCAGATTTATACTAGATCGACCCATCTGCGGAAGTATAGACTATACATTTTCAACTATGCTTGGGTCATTTTTACTTGCATATCCTGGCAGCACTTTCCACACAACACATCTAGAATTGACATTTTCACTCCTCCTCAGCTCTACTTCTTAACTTCCCATATCTCTTAATGAAACAATTTTTCTCCCAATCCTTAAGGATGAATCATTGATATCAAGACTGAGAAATTTTACCTTTATTATCTGTCTTGAATCCATCTCCTTTCATTTATTTCTAATGCTTTCCCCTGGTTCAAGCCAACATCTCCTCTTGCTCAGACTTCCTGTGAGGAGGCTCCGTTCACTTTCATTGGCCACATCACCTGGGTGCTTCCTAAATTAATGACCTGTCCTCTTTTCTGATCAGGGGCC
>NW_005298834.1:0-662 GCF_000412655.1 Myotis brandtii
AAAAACACAATATCTTGCTTCTGGTTGGCGCCATCAAGCCTTGCCCGTGAATACTTTAAGGTCTAAGAAGGAAGTATTTTGACTAAAGAACAAGAGAACGGTGAGATGAGAGTGTGCTGTCAGGGTCCCTACAGAAGAAAAGTGCCATACAATTTAAAACCAGCGCCAAGTAGAGATTTTCACTTCAGTAGGTATAGACTATGGTTGAAACTGAAAAGGGCTCAACAGTAGGACTGGAGTTTTGCCAAGAGCTCTATGACTGGCAAGTAATTAATCCCTGCATTTCAATTTCTGCACCTTTGAAGCAGAAGATTCTTTACTACTTCAGGGATTACAAAAAATAACACAGTATATTAAGGCTGTCTTTTGCACTTACAGTTAAAAATGTAAAACAAAGGTATTACAAGGCATAATCTCATTAAAATTAGGACTCTATAAGCTCACCTATCAGAAATGGAAGGCATAATCCTAAAGGTCAACTGGAGGAAACAAGTAAAGTTCATTTACCACAGAGGAAAGGCCCCTCTCCCTCAACTACTTAGGAATGAGTGTTACTAAGATATGAAAACGGACTAAACCAGTCCTGAAATCAAACTTAAGGCAAAATATTAACTCTTAGAAAAGGAGTTGCTGCCCTGGCCAGTTTGGCTCAGTGGATAGAG
>NW_005298835.1:0-662 GCF_000412655.1 Myotis brandtii
AGATAAGTGTGCTTTTTAGAGAATTTCAATGACATTATCTACATCAAATGCCTAAAACCCTCCCTGGCACATCCTCTTAGACCCTTAATATATGTTACTTCCTTTCCCATACCTTTGCTTCATACCTACTCCTTTTTTTAAAGCTACAAATAGGTTTGAAAAAAACAACATCTTTTTATTCACCAGTGTCACAACTAAGAATTGGCAGGTGTGATGTGACCTTTTAAAAACTTCTACTACTGTCTAAACCCTATAATTCTCTCCCCTCAGGGTGCACCTTTGGAAACCCTGGAATTTACTGCTCTGAATCCCAGATTGCTGGAGCACCCCCACAGGTTCAGAATCTCTGGTGGTAAGTCCCAGGCATCTAGCAGAATAGAGTCTCCACAAATAAGTTAAATGCGTAGCCGGCTTTGAGAATCACAGTTGCAGCACCAGGAAATTATAAAAGATCTACAGTTGTGGAAGATTGCAACCACATTGGCAATTTTTAAAATGTTTGTTTATAGTCCTTTTTAATCTTGAGATAAAAGTTATATTCTGTAAAATGCAGAATGCAAAGTTTTAAGTTCAGTACTTTTGGATTAGTTTTGAGAAATATAAATCCCATGTCACCCATACACCATAAAAATATGGACCAGCTCCATCACCCAAGAAAGGTC
>NW_005298836.1:0-662 GCF_000412655.1 Myotis brandtii
TAATTCAAATTCTTCTAGGTAGTTTAAAGGGAGGGACAGAAATTTCTCTTGAGCCTGGAGCTAAAATTGTCTTTAGTTCAAAGTAATGTGTATATTATTAAGTCACATCTTGGGATGGCTCATTTTGGAACCCCATAATCCCAAATAGATCTACTAAATACATACACCTAAGGAAAGGGCCTAGGACTCTGTGATTATATCCACAGCCCTAGTTGGTTCTTATTACCAGACAAGGCTAGAAAACACGGCTGTCATGCCAGCAATCCTGGGGGGACCTAATGACCAAGGTGCCGGGCATTCATATGGGGCAGAGGCACATCCATAGCAGGGTGCGAGGGGATACGCCAGGCTACATTCTTGGTTCTAGAGAGGTGCTGGATGGTGGTGGATCCTTCAGGACTGAGGAGTGAAGAGGGAGGGACAGGATGTCTCTTAGGAACGGCAATGTGAGCCTCTGAATAGTCTTGGCCCAGACCTGGGTTGCATCTGATCTAGGTTTGCAGTTTGGATGTGTTTTTCCTCCTGGGATGGTGGTAACAGTGCACAGAGCTGTTCCTCTATTTTGCAGAGAATCTCCCAGCTCTAGACAGGGTCCTGGAGAGAAAAAGGTGGTGATGGAGCAGCAGGAGCGGAGGAGCAGGTAGAAGCTGAAATTATAGAAG
>NW_005298837.1:0-662 GCF_000412655.1 Myotis brandtii
TTTTTTTTTTGAAAAAGGAAATTATAGCAATGTTTTTGAGTGGGTTCAGAAGTTTTAAAATGTGCAATAAACTTGGTGATGATCACAGCCAGAGGTGAGCGGAATGATTCACAGGAAGCTTCTGCAAAGTCTATTCTGCTTTCCTTCTTCCTTCGGAATCTCCTAGGAATGCCTGTCACTTGTGGGAATTAACCCAGGGATTCTGGGAAATGTAGTCCTTAGGCTTTCAGAACCTGTGGCATTGGGATGAGCATAAAAGTGAGAGACTTTCCAAACTGCTAAAAGGTAATCCAGCAGAAAGTCCTAGGTACAACTTTTACAAAATTCACTTGGAAATGGCTGTATGAGTGTCAACCGTGTGGTAGAATTCAGTAGGATGGATCTACACCTTAGACTTATATAAGGATTGATTGCATGCAAGTTTCAAAATGATCTAATTTGCATGTTTCACTGCACGATTTGAGATGATACTAGTACATACAGGCAATTCTGATGTATGTCATTTGGGGGGTTTCTTATTGGTATGCTCATTGAATTGTTACTTTGAGGAGTCCTTGTAAATAAGGGCCAGCTGTGGGAAAACCTTGGGAAGACATTCCTTGTGGGTACTAAGATTTTCTGTCACTCAAAGTTACAATGTTACAAAGCAGAGTGGACTAACT
>NW_005298838.1:0-662 GCF_000412655.1 Myotis brandtii
TAGTTAGCATCATGAGAGTACAGCCAAAGACTGTATTTAGAAAAAAGAAAAACTATTTGATAACTTGGATTAATTTCCTGTGATTCTTGATAATTTTTTATTCATAAAATTCTAATTAATACTTTTCATCTTAAAATGTGTATACTTATTTGAAAGGTTCTACCTCTAGAATCTATATCTAAGATGATAAACCTAAGAAGTCAGGAAGAAGTACATAGGCATTATATGAACTCGCTATCAAGATACTTGAGCCCACTTATCCTTGCTTCTCATGTTTATCCAATAAACACATTTTAATTTGTAAAATTTTTTTATTTATTTATTTGAGAGAGAGAGGAAAGAAGAAAAACAATTGTTCCACTTATATATGCATCCATTGGTTGCTTCTTGTATGTACGCTTACCAGGGATCGAACCTGCAACTTTGGCACGTTGGGACGACACTCTATCTAACTGAGCTACCCAGCCAGGGTCCATTTTAATTTACTTTTAATCTCCTAAATAATGCACATACTGGCATTTTATTAAATCATTGTTTTATTATAACAATAATATCCAAAAATATTACATGATATTACTGCTAAAATGTATGCCTAAATTTATTTACTAGTAGATCTATTCTAATAATGAATTTATTTGATACTGAAATAGGTTTATGTTTTT
>NW_005298839.1:0-662 GCF_000412655.1 Myotis brandtii
GAAAAGCCTCTTGACCTGCCACCCCTGAAGGACAGAAGTCTGGTTTCCTCTGCAGCAGCCAGAGAGAGACTAACACCAAGGACCAGAGCCTGGACTGCCTTTTTGCCTGGGTGGTTCTTAAGAATTTGTCAGATCGAGTGCTAAAGCTCAGCACCTTCATCTCCGGCAGGAGGACCTCGTGAGCAAAGTTTCAGATTTCAGACAAGATGTCACTGCCTTCTAGCATCAGCACTTTGTTTCTCTAATGGCTCTTTCATTTAAGCTGCTCTTCTCATGAAGACTTATGAGCACATCCAAAGAATGTTGGGAAACTGTTATTAAAAATCCCTGGACACCTCAGGGCAGGCACGTGTATCATCTTCAGACTTCCAGTGCCTATGATCATGACACTGACAAACTGGGGAGTCAAGAAGACACAAATGCATAGCCATATGCTTTGCTAGGCCCACAAACACCTTTTCAATGGGCCATGTGTCCTCAACACTGTAGTCACAGTTAAAATGTTCAGCAATCTTAAGATTGAATGGAAAAGAGTGAAGAATCAAAATCTTTGCTTGGTGGTGAATATTAATTAGTTGATGACATTAACCACTACAAGTGCACATTTATTTCTTAAGATTCAGATGTTCAGGTGGAGAGAAACAAGATGGCAGCGTGTTTTT
>NW_005298840.1:0-662 GCF_000412655.1 Myotis brandtii
AGGAAGGTTGAGAACCACTGGTCTAGAGTGTTATAATTCCAAGTTCAAGTGTTTCCCGACTCTCCCCTTTAACTCAAATGACTCTTAATTGTTAGTCTTGACATTTCACTCTTTTGGCAAGATGGAGATTTTTCATTTTATTTTTCTGCCAATGACTATACACACAGAGAACATTTTATTTTAGTGTACAATTTCAATTAGGTAAATTAAATGACAGATGTAAAGCACTGGTTTCCTTTTCTAGATGATGAAGGAGCTATTTTAATATTTTGCCTATAGTGTGTTTATATATAGTTTTAGTTTTAGAAAATATCATTAATCTTTCTCCTTCCCTACATTGAATATCATCATGGAAGACTGAATATAAGTTATGCATTAATAAAATTTCAGTATCTAAGCAGGCTAATGAAACAATAACTAATATCCTCTGGAATAATTGTCACACTATTTACATGTTATTTAGAAACAAATTCCAAAGTTACATATATACTTCTGCAACTTTTCTATGTATTTCTGGTTAACATAATTGTCAAACTATGTCAAACTTTCATGATAAATTGCATAATTGGAAATTACAGTTTTTACATAGAAATTTAAGACTAACACAGCTGAAGATTCAATTAAAACTCAATCATCCACTTAATTTCTCATAAGATAGACTT
>NW_005298841.1:0-662 GCF_000412655.1 Myotis brandtii
ACCAACAGCTACGTTCCAGCTTTGCTTCATGGTAAGATAATACATGTGAGTGCAGTTGGGGAACTTGAAGGCAATATACAAATGTAATGGTTGGCCGTCTAGCTGAGAATGGTTTTTGTTGATATAAAGGTTGTAAGATCCAAGTCAAAATCAAAACGAAAACAACTGTGTGGACAGAGACCACGTGTGGCTCCCAAGCCCCAAAATATTTTACTCTCTGGTCCTTGCAGAAACACCCCCCACCCCCACCCCCCCGGAAGGCTGACTGCTGTTGTCACATGTGCAGTGTGGATGCCAGCACCCATGGAGGCCTGTTCACTGTATGGTGCAAAACACTGGAATTCATCCTTACACAGAAATTATAGATGATACATCTACAGGAAGTAAGGGGCTGTGTTTGTTACGGAAATACTGCACAGAAAAGGACAGGAGTTTGGAGTCAAAAGATGAAGATCAAGTTGGAACTCTACACTTAATCGGCCGCCTTGAGCAAATTCATCAGTCTCTCTGAGCTGGCGCTTCTTCATCTGGAAAAAGAGTCGATGTCATGATGCTATCGAGTAGATGGCTAGTATGAGCCACATGCTTTCTATATGTTACTTTTGATCTTTATGTTCAACTGCAAAGTGGGTTTTATTAGCCCCAATACAGATGAAGAAACC
>NW_005298842.1:0-663 GCF_000412655.1 Myotis brandtii
ATATTCCCAGATGTGGAATCTCTGGGTCATAAGGCAGATCCATTGTTAATTTTTCTATAGTGGCTGCACCAATCTGCAGGGTGGGCATCACTATTGATTAAAGTAGTAAAAATAATTTTTATCTCAGGTATTTTCAGGTACTAAGGAAACTTTGGTGTAAGGTCAGGAAGGTTGATGCTCAAGTCTTGACAGTTGATATCTCGGCTTCACTTTAGAAGCACTTGGAGTTGGTTCTAGGCAGCAGACTGAAGCTGTGATAATCGGGGCTGGCCTTCTCCTCATGTGCCAGTTGTTAGTCGAGCTTTGCTGAGCAGACTGCCATAGTCTAGGGTTGCAGTTTGGCCTTGTGCCAGGCCAGTTAACTCACCTGGACCAAGAGCCTCAGATTCACTAGCCACAGTTACTTGACTCTAGGCAACAGCAAGAGAAATATGGCAAAAGTGAGTGAATAGTTTAGAAAACATATTTTCATTACTGGACCAGCATTACAAAGTGTATCTTCATATAATGGAAAAAAGTCACAAGCTAGTGACATGGAAAACTGAAATCTACTGCCATGTAAAGAAAATAGTAATGAAAGGCTTTTCAAAGATTAAGCAGGGAAGTTCAAGAAGTTAATCAAGTCTAATTAATGTGCACTTACTGAGTATCTGCTGTATATTT
>NW_005298843.1:0-663 GCF_000412655.1 Myotis brandtii
ACCAGGTTGTTTGTCCTCTAGAATTATCCGGAGTCTGGATTCTACTGATTACATACCCTGGTGTCACTCCATCTGTCCCTTTGTCCTATGTAATTTCTGTACATCGGTAGTTAGCTCTAGAAGCTTTATTCAGTATAGATCTGACTCTATTTTTATTTCAAAATCAGCTTCCTGGTGCTGATGGCACTTCATCAGACAGCAGCTATGGATGGTTACTTCCTGGACGCATTGATTCATTAGGGGTGGTAAAAATGGTGATATTCTAATTCAGTCTTTCTCTGTTTATTACCTGGAATACTGCTATCAAGAGAAATGGCCTTTTGTAACTCCATTTATTTCTGAGGCACAAATTGTATAGAAAAGGCAAGATCAATGTCTGATTTTTCTTTTTATTGATACATTTTCAAAATTATGAGGTGGTTCCCTGGCATCCTTCAAAAATGTCCAGGGAAGGTTTCCATCTTTTTGGTGTGATGTGAATGCGTGGATTTCAACATACTTGCTCGCTTTCTGCCTGCTGTAGCTATTACGCTTATCATGCTCAGAGTGTCCTTGCTCTCAGCCCGCGGTGTTTGAGCTCCTCTCTGCTACCTGTCATGGCAAAGTGCCCCGAGCTCACCCTGTGCATTTCTGCTCAGCCCTGGGACCAGCCAGTTCAGGGAG
>NW_005298844.1:0-663 GCF_000412655.1 Myotis brandtii
AGGTCCTCTATGCAAATGAAGGATACTGGCTGGTGAATGGGACTGCCTCCTTTCAGGTGAAGAGTGCAGATGGTCTGGTTGTCATGGTGAGGATTAAACAAAGTTCAGGATATGATCTCACAACTGGTTCTAAAGTTATAGGTGGGAAGAGGGTAAGGCAGCCTATTTGTGACCTCCTGGCTCCATTTTAGTTTATTTGACATAAATGACTTTATCATGGCAATTTCCCTTCATAATCCCAAATCTTGATATTAAATTAAAAATAGTAACCACTCTTCCCACAAATACTTCTTGGCATGGTTTATAATTCATTCAGAGCCTTTTCTCAAAATGGAAGGAAGCTATTTTCTCCTCACATCAGAAACTGTGTAACAATGAAGGCAGCATAAAACTAGAGTAGGCTGCCTCAGAGTAGCTTCCCATCACCAGAGTTTCAAGCAGAGACAAAATAACCTGCTGGGATGTTGTCCAGAGCCAGAGAGTGTCAGGAGTTATATAGACTTTGGGGACTTGACTTAGATGACCAGTGCTGGCAAGGGACACAATAGTAATAAATAGGAATCTCTATCTCTTTCTCTAAGCCATTCTATCTGAATCTGCCACCTATATTGGGAGCAATCATGTAGATGCTCAGGCTCCTCATCTGTAGGACCTGGGTATCCA
>NW_005298845.1:0-663 GCF_000412655.1 Myotis brandtii
AAACAGACTCACAGATACAGAGAACAGACTGATAGGTGTCAGAGGGGAGAGGGGTTGGGGGGCTGGGTGAAAAAGGTGAAGGGATGAACCAAAACAAACAGACAAAACCTCATAGACAGCCGACAATGTGGTGGTTACCAGAGGAACGGGGGTAAGGGGTGGTAGAAGAGAGCAAAGGGGGGAATGGTGATGGAAGCAGACTTGATGTGGGGTGGAGAACACATAACACAACATACAGATGGTGTATTATAGAACTGTACCACTGAAACCTATATAATTCTATTAACCTATGTCACCCCAATACATTCAATTAAAAAACAAAGAAAAAACAACAATAAAAACACACAACCCCTCCCCCAATACAACAAAAACCAAACAAGCAGGTAGAATCAAGTCATCAGAGTGTTAAAGGCCATACGTGGGGTTCTCACTCTTGTCTTACAGAACAGCGGGGCCAGGGGCCAGGGTGTCGTGCCACAAAAATGAACCCCAGCAGTCTTTTTTTAACTGGCAGGAAAATGTCAGTTAAATTTCTTCCATTTTAACTTTTACTTCTTAAACCACAGAATACATATCGTTCTTGTTACAGAATTTTGGGGTAAGTACATGAAGCTGTACTCCCATCAACAGGCCATGAAAGTGAGCCCCGTGGTATTCTCATCT
>NW_005298846.1:0-663 GCF_000412655.1 Myotis brandtii
AGGGCCAGAAGGTTGAGAACCACTGCTCTAAAGTCTCTACTCAGTCATTCTTCATCACATCACACTGGCTAATTCTCTGCATAGCACTTGCTCGCTGATATTTTCTGAGAGCAGGAATCTTGGCTTCTCACTACTACATTCCTATTAATTTACAAATCTGTAATGTGTTGTTATTGTTAGTAACAACATTCACTCATTCAAAATATTTTTGAGGACTGTTACCATTATTAACAACAATAAAAGCATACATTACCAATGAGAAAACATCTGTTTAGCAAAGTTAAGTTGCCCATAGTCATACAGGTAACTGTGATAGAGCTAGGATTCAACGAAGACTATTAACTCCTCAGCCTACCCTCTGAAATTCTACCCCTCCACCTACTCAAATCTTGATTTTCTATAAACTCTCAGCTTATATTATAATCCTACATAAAGCCTTGCCTATTTTATCTAAAATCATATATCACATATGTAAGTATCTCTATTGTCATATCATCAGCTGTGATTTCATGTTATCTGATTATAACTTAAGTGATTAGCAACTTAGGTTGCTTCTTTAGTAAAGACCCTGAGAAACTGTTCTACTGTACTAATTAGTGTGCTACTGTTTAATATTAATTAAGAGTAGTGATTCTCAGAGGCTAAAGAAGTAATATGAATCGG
>NW_005298847.1:0-663 GCF_000412655.1 Myotis brandtii
AGAGAACAGATCTGGCAAGACTATATATGACAATAAAACACTAAACCACAACTTCACCACAAATAAGGTCAAAAGTCCAACCCAAAATCTCTGTAGCAACAGGCCCAGAATGATCAGGACTTGGTCAAATGATGACTGACAGATTTCTATTCTGTGGCCTAGCTCCTAACTCACTAGAGAAGGTCAGATATGCTCATGAAACAGTCATAAAGGATGCCCTTCTCTAGACAGCCTACCAGCAGCTTTCCAATGCCAATAACCACCAAACAGGGCATACGTAAAGGCTTCTCTTTTTATCACTGTAAAGCTTTTCTCCTCCCACCCCCCTGACCTGTATTTGAGTCTGCCAAACCCAAGTGGTGGTGGCTGACTCACTTTCAATAAATAGCAAGCTCTAAATAACTAGGTTTTGTTTTTCTCTTTTGGGTGGTCTTCATTTATTTCCACAAGGTAAAAAACATTTAAGAAATGACTGAACTTGAAAGTCTATGAAAGAATTTGAAAGAATAATTTTTCTCAGAAAAACTTGTCCCACTGCTAAGGTCTGATATAATCAAAACTTCAAAGGCAAAATTTTCTTAGCAGTATTTGGAGTAAAGTACCTAGCTAAATGTCCTTGGTCCATCTACACTGAGTGTCCAGATTATTATGACCACCTGATGT
>NW_005298848.1:0-663 GCF_000412655.1 Myotis brandtii
GGTTCAATTCCTGGTCAGGGCACATACAAGAATCAACTAACAAATACATAAATAAGTGGAACAACGAATCAATGTTTTGCTCTCTCTCTCTTTCTCTCTCTCAAAAGAAATTTTAAAAATTAAGACTGAAAGGGTCAATACATGTAAAACACATAAGCCAAATAGCATGTGCAATGGCATTTTGTTTATAAACTCCAAATACTTATAAATGATATTGGTATAGTTACAAAATGTTAATTTACATTTAACTTTAAAATTTTGAACATGAAATATTTCAAACATATACAAAAGCACAGAACAGAACATAATTAATACCATATATCAAAAATTCAGATATATTAAACATTAACATTTTGCTAAATTTCTTCCAGATCACTCTTTGTATAAATGACAAAAAAAAATACAGATATAGCCATGACCCACTCCCTATTCTCTCTCCCTCCTTTCCCAAAGGTAACCACTATTCTGATAGTGTGTATGAGTTTCAAGTTTAGATCTTTTAAATAAGTTTACCATCGTTTACATATTTTAATTCATATACACATCATCACACTGTAAAATATCCTTTTATCACTCAACCTATTTTTTTAGATATACATATATTTTGCTACATTTATCTCTGGTTGATTCATTTTAATTACTATGCAGCATTCCACTTTATTA
>NW_005298849.1:0-663 GCF_000412655.1 Myotis brandtii
AACAACAACAAAAGAAGGAATCGAGCATTGATCTGCCTTTCCTATGTGGGTACCACTGGCCAGCGAAGAGCAGGGAGGGGAGGCTTCAGCTCATAAATGGAGGTGGTGATGGGATCAGAACTTGACTGTGAGTGGAGGCAGCCAATCTCATGTACCTCCTGATGGAAGAACACACCAAACTGAAGAAAATATTCTTGACAACACTGAACAAATAAGCAACAACAAAACTGAGAATGACTTCTGATCAAGACTTAAACGGTAACTACCAATTTTGGGGCAGAGAAACACATCAAAGGTACCGCAGGGACTCAGCAAAATCTAGACTGTGGAGAACTATAGAACGAAGGACCCAGTTCCTTCCAAACAAAACAAAAAAATTTTTTACAAGACAGAGAGGAAACCTATACAGTACTCTAAAAAGAGATTTAAGAGCCATTAACCAATATATGGAAGCTGTTTGGATCCAAAGTCAAGCAAATTGAAAAAAAATCGGATAAATATTTGTAGGCTGTGGTATTCAGAATAAAGCTGCCCAGAGATGTCTACATCCTAATCCCTAGGCCCTTTGAATATGTCCCCTCATGTGGCAAAGGGACTCTGCAGATGTGATTAAAGTGATGATGTTTCGATGGGGAGACTGCCTGGATTATCCGGGTGGGCTCA
>NW_005298850.1:0-663 GCF_000412655.1 Myotis brandtii
CCTCTAGAATGGAAGTTCCTAACAGCAGGAAACTTAATCTGTTTCTTCTTTTGTATTTTCCCAGTACCTAGAATATTGAGTACATTGTGGCATGAGTACATTGTGGCATAAATATTTGTGGCATGAATGAATTGGTTAAACACTATTTTTTTAATTGAGCCCAGGGCTACAATGCTTCCTGCAGCCAAGCCAATCAATAGGAGGGGCCCTGTCAGATGAACCTGATTGGCCTCTCCAGTGGAACAGAAAGCACCCTGGGCCCAGCTCAACAATTCTGGGCCATGGCCTTCTCTCTGTGATTTGGTTTCTTCATATCTTCATCATGGAGTTGTTATGTGAATTAAATGATATAGAAGATGTGATATATGGCCAAATTCTTTCCCACAGAGGTTAATAGATAGCAATTTTCTTTTCATTTTCTCTAGAAAGCTTTAATATAATTAAAGCACTCCAAATTTAGTTTATTAATCAACCATAAAACTAATTTTGTATGTGTGTGTTTGTGTATAAGATACACACAAATACATATTCATATATAATCATTATGTATATATAAATCATTAACATCAGTAAATTGGTTTATCTCTAATATTCTACTTAATCTATTTATGGACTATTGATTAGATAGAGAATTTTGTAGATAGAAGTTAGATAGATAGTAGA
>NW_005298851.1:0-663 GCF_000412655.1 Myotis brandtii
GAGTGAAACAGACGCCCTTCAGAACATCGCGAGGGAAGCTCCTCTGGCTGGAGCTGCCACACTGGCTTCCGATCCTGAGAATTTGTGAGGCAGAACATAAACACTCCGGTCTTATCTGGGGACTCCTGGGACACAGATGAGCTAAGTTTTCGGAGCCTGTCATGGCAAACAGCATAATGTCGCTAATCACGCTTCCTCTGCGCCCACCCAGTTTGATAAACCAGCCTCTGCTGCGCTAAGTGAAGACGAATTAGCTGTAATGAGGCTGTGACAGCTCCCGAGGCACAGGCTGACAGAGAGCTTTGGCAGGAGGGAGGGGAAGCGCTTCTCAGGGATCAGTTCGAGCTGCCAAGTTTGTGCAAATAACCCTCGGAGGCCAAGGCACCCTGCTTTCCCCTGCAACTCATGCCCTCTCACACGGTTCCCATCCGAGAAGTTTAAACCGAGGTGATCCTGACAAGCAGAGCTGGCTGTCTTCCCAGAATAAGGCACCTGCCATAAGGCCCAAGGAGTCACCGCTCTGGGCAGGCCAGACGTGGAATCTATCCATTTCACTGCATGGGAAACGCAAGCTGGCAAGTAAAAGCCTTATTTGCAAGGCTGCCTGTTACCTAGGCCCATGGTCAGCCAACTGCGGCTCTCGAGCCACATGCGGCTCTTTGG
>NW_005298852.1:0-663 GCF_000412655.1 Myotis brandtii
GTGGTAGAGCCATGGCTTGGAATATTATACTGTTCACCAAGAAAAAGAAACAAATTGTATCATGCATGCTGATTAAAAACAAGATAATCTCAAAAGTTCCAATACTTTATGAGTTCATTTGAACGAAACACTCACAACACTTCAACATGAAATAGAGGAAAACATAGGAGTGGTTGCCATAGCTTGGGGATAGTGGAGTTGGAGGCCCCCTGGGTGTGATTATAAAAGGGTAGTACCTGAGAGATCTTCGTGGCCCTGAAACAGTTCTGTATCTTGATTGTGGTGGTTACACCAATTACACATGTAATAAAATAATACAAAACTGAATACACACATTGCAGTAATGTCCGATTCCTGGTTTTAATATTGGGTTTTAATGAATCCATTAGGACCAAGCTAGAAATGGTCGCAATGGGAGTGGGAAGACTTACATGGTTTTGTGAGATGGTTAGGAAAGAATCAACAGGGGATTATCATGTTTAGATACCAGAAAAGAGGCTTAAAAGTTTTAAGGGTGATGTTCAGGATTTTGCTATGGCATTTGTTATATCCACTGGTTCAAGGATCAAACTAAAATAATTCATGAAACAAGAAGTAACATTAATCATGTTTGGAAGCAAACAAGTAAACAGTTGTGTGTGTGTGTGTGTGTGTGTGTGTGTG
>NW_005298853.1:0-663 GCF_000412655.1 Myotis brandtii
AAAATATCCTCATGTGAGGATTAACAACAACAAAAATAATATCAACACAGCACGATTCACAAGAGACAAAGGTGGAAACAACCCAAATGTCTACCACCTAATAATTGGGTAATCAAAATGTGATATATCCACACAATTGAGTATTATTCTGTCATAAAAAGGAATGGAGTATTGATATATACCACAACATGAATGAACCTTGAAGATATTATGCAAAGTGAAAGAAGCCAGTCTCAAAAGGTGACATGTCCTCGATTCCTTCTATATGAAATATCCAGAATAGGCAAATCCAGAGAGGGAACGTGAATTAGGGATTGCCATGGGTTGGTGGTGGACAGGGAATAGAGTGAGCGCTTCATGCGGCATGTATCCTTGGTGATGCTGAACATGTTCTGACGCTAGATAGAGGTGATGGTTGCACAACACTGAGTGTGATAAGTGTCACCAAGGATAAATTTTATGCGATATATATGCTAGCACAATGAACAAAAACTTAAGATTTCCTAGCTCTGGTTTGGGGGTCTGCAATTCCCAGGCTCTTCAACCTGAAGCTGCTGAGAAAAGAATCTTTCCCTTTGATTCTAAAACGTAGTCCTCAGCTACATTCCTTTGTCATCATTATGGCAACTCCATTCTCCTGTGTGTAATTCTAAGTGTGCCGTG
>NW_005298854.1:0-663 GCF_000412655.1 Myotis brandtii
TGTTGTTCCACTTATTTATGCATTCATTAGTTGATACATGTATGTGCCCTAATCAGGGATCGAACCCCAAACCTTGGTATATTAGGACTATGTTCCAACCAACTGAGAACCCAGCCAGGACAATTCTTCCTGATTTCTTATTGCAGTAAACGCCATCACTCCAAAGCCAGGTATTTTAAAGTGAGGAACTAGAAGAGTTTTACCTAATTCTGTCCATTCCATATGCAATCAACAACAAGGTATAATTAATTCCACCTTCTAAATATTTCTCAAGTATTCCCTTTTACACTATTCTACTGTTATACATCATTTCTCAGCTTCAGTACACTAATAGTCTACTTCAGGATAAGTTCAAGCTATCTTGATTGCAAAAGCAATCATTCCAAATCCAAATATATATACTTCTACCGGGAATGTTTACTCCATATATTATGACTCTCCTAAATCACCATCAAGTAACTAAAAAAAAAGAAAAGCAATTCAAACATTAACTTCTCAGGGAACAGAGGCCTTATCCTTCAACCATAGATTGGTGGCATATCTTTCTAGTCCTATAAGAACAGAGGTATATTTACAGGGACATATGAAAGTACATATCCTTGTCAGATTTTATTTTTGTCATTTCATGAGTAGCAGTGTAATTTTCTGTATCTCCCGCTAGAT
>NW_005298855.1:0-663 GCF_000412655.1 Myotis brandtii
GTGGTTTCTTTTTGGGAGGTCATTCCTCAGCAGCACTCACACACACCTGTGTGCCAGGTGCTGTGGGAACGCACAGTCTTTGGAAAGGGTTGAAAAGATGCTCCCAGCAGTGAGAACATCTGGATTTAGGAGCCTCTGCTTTGGCATGTGACTGACTTCTTTAAACCTTTGGCATTTGGGGTAGGAAATAAAAGCTAAGAAATGATCCCTGTGTTTTAATGTAGATGAAGGAAATCTCAGAAGTTCTATTTCTGCCCAGGTGTATAATTATTTGTAAGTTTTAAAAATATTTTTGTGATAGAATATTCATAATGTAAAACTGACCATTTTAAGATTTTTAAGTGTACAATTCCCTGGCATTAAGTACATTCACAGTGTTGTCCAACTATCACCAGTCATTGTTTCCAGAACTTACCGTCCCGAACAGAACCTCTGTGCCAATTAAGCAGTAGCTTCCTATTCTCCCCTCTGCACAGCCTCATGTAAACTCTATTCCCTCTGTCTCTATAAACTTACATATTCTAGATACCAAATGTAAGTAGAATTATACACTGTTTATCCTTTTGTGACTGGTACATGTCACTTAGCATAATGTTTTCCAGGTTTATTCATGTTGAAGCATGTATCAGAACCACTTTTTTGTTGTTGTTGTTAATCCTCACC
>NW_005298856.1:0-663 GCF_000412655.1 Myotis brandtii
CCTCAAGAACTAGAACAGTGCCTGGTACAAAGTACTCAAATATATGTTTAATTAACATGCCATTTAGCATATAGGCTAAAGCTAGGTGTGGTTGAAATTGCCCAAAGAAGACATTTAACCTTTTTTAGATTTCTTTGAAGTTATGAGACCTTTGAATTATTTTTTTTCCCCAAAAGAAGTACATGTTTACATACACTCAATTTTGCATATAATTTCAGGGAATTCATGGACCACTTAATACCTATGCCTACATCAGTAAGGAGCCTATATATCTCCAGTCTAATGTAACTATTGATAATAAATTAAGAAGAGGATTAAGGAAAGAAGCATTGGAGACACAAAAATTAAAATGCAAATAGATGTAGAGGAAAGCAAAGGAAAGGTCTAAGAAAATGAGAACCTTAATGTTATTAAGAAACCAAGGAAAGAATTTTTCAGAAGGGGGGCTCTGCAATGACAAATGTAGTATAGATGTACAAAAACACATAAACCTGGCATTAGGTCTCCCCAGAAACCTTACTGGAGTGATAGAGCATGGAAACCAATTTGTGGTTGTTTGAAGGACTGAATAAAAAGAGAGGAAGTAGCCCTAGCCGGTTTGGCTCAGTGGATAGGGCATCCGCCTAGGAACTGAAAGGTCCCAGGTTTGATTCTGGTCAAGGG
>NW_005298857.1:0-663 GCF_000412655.1 Myotis brandtii
CCCCCAAAAATTAAGAATGAAGAAAACTGGCATTTAAAATGTTCAGTCTTCACCATCAAATAGAACTCTTGATTCCAAAAAGAATGAGCTATACAGTTTGGTGTGGAAAATCACAAATAAGAAAAGGGGAATGGAGAAATCGGAGGAAGATGCCTCTCTCTTCAAACAAAATGAGGAAATAAGGGAAATCACTCTGCAAAGAATTCGGCAGGAGCATCAGGCCACGATTGGACTGATCTCCAATTCAAGCGTTATACCCAGCATATTGCAGATGCCCTATTCACCATTTGGGCTCATTCTCAAGAAGATGCATCATTGCCATGTCTCTCCTTGACCTCCTCCCTCCCCACCAACCCCAACCTTTATTAGGCTTTCCAGGCATGGCTCGCTCTGCCCTCCCCATTCCCAACAACTCCCTAAGGCCTGCACCTGCTTCAGTCCTAGCAGGCAGCAAGGCTTCCTTCAGACCTCCTGCAGGCCCCTTACTCCCCACCCCATTCCTTTCGACAGCTTCAGGTTACGGTAATTTGGAAGACCCCTTGAACTCAGTAAGCCCCTTATTGAGTCTCCGACTTTCAAATGTTCTCAGACCCACAGGCTCCTCCCTTCTAGTTGCCACCTTTGAGGGTTAATTTGCTGATACCTCAGTGTTGCTTCTGTTGC
>NW_005298858.1:0-663 GCF_000412655.1 Myotis brandtii
AAGTCAAGGTGAGGATATGAAAAAGCTATTGTAGGGTTTTAGGAGAGTGTGTGGGACTTATAGGTCAGGTTTACATGGGAAACCTACTCTAAAAAGATTCCTCTTCCCCAGACCCTTGCCCCTTGCCTTTTAGTTTCTACTTACCCTTTGGAACTCAGCTCCCCAATGACATTTTCTCAGGGAAGTCCTCTATGGTACCCCCGATTCCATCTGGTTTTCCTGTTACACAGCTGGTGTTCTTCCTTCAAAGTATCACAAATAGAATAGAATTGTTAATAATATTTTTTAAAACTTGCATATAAATAGGATTTTAAAAACAAATCATGCCATGTGTATCATATTTACTATTTAAACAAATTCTGCCATTAATTTTTGAAACACAATCTCCTCTTAAATATATTTTTAGTTTGAAGCAATAGACTGAATACTATAAGTTACTTATATTACAGTCTACTTATGTTTTCAAATATTTCCAGATTTAACATTTTTAAGAGTAAGAATAATTTACTGAATTTTCTCTTAAAATCATGATACTAATGCTAAAATCCTTTTAACTCACTTCTCTTTGTTATAACACCTAGCTTCTTCCAAATACTGAGAAATCCGTTATGAACAACATGTTTTTCTCATATGTAAGACAACCCAATTGATTTTTTTTTTTTT
>NW_005298859.1:0-663 GCF_000412655.1 Myotis brandtii
AGCTCTTTCTCTTCCTTCCTAGGGATTCTTGTGTGTTCATGGGACTCGACCCCATTGATAAAGCCACTTCCAGACTCCCGGGCTCTGGGAAGGAAAGAAGGACGAAGCAGTAAATCACTGATTTTGGAGTTTCAAAAACCAAAGTCCTTATGTAAACATCACATTGGAAAAACAGTAATGTATAAAATCCAAGGGACACAAAGGTTACCTGGGCTGGAAAAGGAGAGAAAAATCAGAGAGAGGAAGAGAGATTAGACGCTCCTAAATCTTGTGAAGGGGCCTGTACCCTGCCTGAGCCTAGGCCAGGGCTAGCAGGGGGAGGATGCATCTCCCCAAGAAGGTTTGGGATTCCAGCAAAGCCTGGGAGCTGAAACCTGCTTCAGAAGACCCCAGTAAGGCAGCACATTTCCTTAAGATGCACTGTGCCCCGCTCAGCACGGGGGTGTTTGAGAAGCAATGACTGCATACGGTATCCGGCCAAAAGGGGACCAAACGGCCTCAGAGAATCCCCTGTGAACCCAGAATGCACAAGGGAACAGCCACACATTTCTGGTGTCTCCTGAGAGGGGCTCAGAAACTGCTAAGCAGACTTGATGTTTAGGACAAGGAAGATACAACCTGTGAGGACTCAGTGATCAGAGATGACACAGCAAATGCTACCAA
>NW_005298860.1:0-663 GCF_000412655.1 Myotis brandtii
TTTTTTTTTTTTTGCATTTCTTTTCCAAATCAGATATTTCCAGTATTATATTGTCCCTCTATCCCCAACTGCCCATTATGCTAGTTACAAATCAGGTTTTATAGGTTCAATTTGTGCCTGAAGATGTAAAGCCAGCCTTAAACAATATTACTAAATACAGTATTTATGAAGCAGAAGAAACTTCTGTTTCATTATTAAGGGGGAAAGGAAAGCTTACTGATTTATAAATGAGTTATGTGGTTTTAGATTCGGAAATCGTCTTATGCATAGATGGCTGCCTACACTTAATCTGTGCTAAAGTTGACACTCCTTCCCTGAGCATCAGCCTTCACTTTACAGAAATGGTTTTATTTGGGTAAACTTGCAAAATTTTCTACATGTAAGGACTTCTTTCTGACATGTAAATTCCTCTAAAGGGGGCTCAGCCTTAAACTATGACCTCCTGAGCTGTCAGGAGTAAGCAACAGTAACTTGAACACAGAACCAGATAAAGTGTAGACACCCCCAATTAGGACATGCAGAAGATACAAGAGAGTATAGTAAGACTGAAAAATATAGGCAGTTTCTCCAAGCACAGCTTATTTGCTTAAGGTCCCTCCTTTGTCTATTTTAATAATAATGAGCACCTTACTGTGGAGAGCGGCTACAGTGTTTGGACAGGTT
>NW_005298861.1:0-663 GCF_000412655.1 Myotis brandtii
CCATGAGCACCTCTGTGCCCTGGACACTGTCCCGAACACTCTGATGGGCTACCTGTCACAGCCCTCCATTGGGCCCCCAGTGCTCCTCCCACTGCTCTTGTGCTTCTAGTGCCATCAAACCCAGCCTCTCCTGCAGCCCAGGTGGCTGTCCTCAGGGCCCTGGGCTTTTGTCTATATTTCCCCGATCTTTCCCATGCCCACCACTCAGACCCTATCGCAGGCCAGGTCACTCCCAAATTCCTGTTTGAGAATCCCCAATTAGTGGTGCCACAAAAGAGGGCAAAAGCTTCCTCTGACAGAGCGCAGGCCCGGCCTGCTTGGTCTCTGGCCAGTGAAACAGCACACTGATCACCCGCCTGGGCCTGCAGCCGCTTTCACTCCGCCACTTAGGTCTGTAGTCTTAAAAAGAACCCAGTGGTTTCTCTCCCCTCCCCGCATCCCTACAGGCGGCTCAGACACCCCATGGGGTAGCTCAGCACCAAAGGTCAGAGAGGCCCTCCCCCAACCGCCTAGGGTGCAGAGGCCCAGGTTTCCCCGAGGTAACCAAGGGAAACCAGCCCTGCTGTGGGAGGGAGGGGGTTGCGGAAGCTCCTGGACCTGTGGGGGGTGGGGGGTTGCAGCCCGCGGGAGCTGGGTGGGGTCAGCCTCTCTGAGAAGACTGGG
>NW_005298862.1:0-663 GCF_000412655.1 Myotis brandtii
AAAAAAAAAAAAAGCAGAATGGTCCTCAGGCTAACAGGTGGCCGCTCACCATCATGAATGGCTGAGTGTATTTAGGACAATGCTGACTTCCCCTTGACTGCGACCAGTCGCTTCCCACTCCTGCTCCAGTGCTGACTCAGCACCCACCACCCATGGTGCCCATCAGCCCAGCCTGTCCCTGGCTCCAGCCTGGGGTACGGCAGCGGCCCCTGCCAGCCCCACACCTGCTCCTTTGTGCTCCTGCTCATGCCTTTTTCATGCCTTTATCTCAGCTGTCCAATCAGACTGAAGGCTGAGCCACATCCCCTAAGATAACTAAATCAAACAAGGCTTCTTCTGGAGGGAGGAGGGGGGATGTCAGGGAAATATACTTTCAGGTCAGTGCTGCCCCCACAGGCCCGGTTTCCAGGGAAACCACTTCTCTGATGTCACCGAGGTCCATGGCAGAGGGACTGCCCTCAGTGCACAGCCCTCCCGACCCCACCCCAGGGCCGAGTCTACAGCGACAGCCCTTCTGGGACTTGGCAGCCTGTTTCTCTGCCACGTCCCTGACAGAAACGGAGACCCTTTCCCTGGGAAGACCAGCCATGGGAAGCAGAGCCACATTGGCCAGAACACATTTTCAGGGCAAATCAAATTCTGAGCCCAAGCCCCTTGACAGTA
>NW_005298863.1:0-663 GCF_000412655.1 Myotis brandtii
CACAGTTATTTTATTTTTTCTGTTACAACCAAACTTAATCCAAACTGCTACATTGAATAAAACAAGAACTGAGAATCAAAGAAATTGCAATATAACTTGGGCAGTCTGGGATGAGAAAACTCCATGAAAAGACACAATATAAACCTATGTCATACATAACATATTTTCCAGAAAGAGCTATAATAAGAATGCAGATTAAGGTTGTTGGTAACTTAAAAAAAATGAAATAACTTGAAGGAGAGGCAATGAAAGTTAAGTGGTATTGCATCACGTAAGGAAAGTAAGGTGAGAGTGCTTAAGAAGGGTAGTCTATGGACAGATAAGAGTTTCCTTAGAAGAAAGTAGGGACTAGGGTTTGATAGGAATTCAGATTCTACATCTGGGAGAAGGAGGAGGCAAGCCCGTAGAGGTAGGTTAATGTTATATTGTGGAAGTCATAATTCTTAAAGTTAAATTTAATTTTTTAGTTTATTTTTCAATGTAAGCCCTGGATAATTAGTAGTGGGGAAGTGGTCTTAGTTATATAGGGCCATTTATTTACTAGCTGTGACAGTGAGTTTTGATTAGTCTTTGTATTATTATTTCCATTAAGACAGAAGGAGAGGACAATAACTCATCCCTGGGACTACAAACTTGCTCAGAGAAACAACAGGGTCATGCTGA
>NW_005298864.1:0-663 GCF_000412655.1 Myotis brandtii
AAAGGAAAGCTGTGAAAGAGGCACATGGATTGAATGTATGTTATAGGTGCCACCTGATCTGGCATATAAAGAAGACAGAAAATAAATCATCTTCATCACCATCTAAATAATCCCATCCTCCTCTCTTTTATGTGAATAGCTTGCCCTGGAAGAATCCCAGAGCTAATCAGTTAGCCCGGTTGCTCTTTCTTTTTCCTTTTTTTTAACAAAAATTTTCAAAGTGGGTTGTATTGCCCATCCTATTGTTTGCTCCTTCCATATAAATGACAAAATGTTTAATCACAGTCTGCTCTAAATTCCACTACCACCACTAACAAAATGAACACACAGAATTCACTGTCAAAATATTTCCTTCCTTACAGCCTCACTCTTCTTGAATTCTACATGTCTGTTCAAGAGAATTATCCAGAGTGCGTATTTGCTGAAAACGAGCTAACGACCAATCACCTTGCTTATCCAAAGAAGCCAGGCCCTGTTTGGTTTTTCCATTCCAAAAATAACATAGAAATTTTTAGAGACAGTCTCGTGGCAGGGAACCAAGAATTGGAATGCGAAGCCTTCCTGTCTCTTGTGGAAGGCCTCTTGATCCTGAAGTAGTTACATTCCAACATCACAAGGAAGCTTAAGGGGCAAATGCAGTGAAGAGAGTGTTAGAGGCAGCCC
>NW_005298865.1:0-663 GCF_000412655.1 Myotis brandtii
ACCTTTGTGACATATCCATCACAGAGTGGCCAACTTTTCTGCTTAATAGCATCCCACACTTGGCCTGGCCTGACCAATGGAGCCACCACCATCTGGAATGCAACCAGTCCCCTTGCCAAAGAAGAAAGAGCATTCCACAGTGTCCTGCCCTGGCAATTAAATTCTCTGGCTTGGAAATGTCAGTCACCTGAACCCTAGGAAGCACAATCTTACTATGTGTCCAGAAGGGAAGGAAAGCTGCAATATTTCATAAATACTGACTAACACGTTTAGAAAGTAAACCCTGGCTGATTTCCATGAAACAATAAAATCCTACAAACGTCTTAAAGGGATCATGAACTAAGATGTATTCAAACCCTAGCAACTTTGTTTTCCCGGCTTGTAGTGAACGCCTCCTGAAGGCCTGGAGACTTGTGCCTTGGGATGTGTGTGCCAAACGGCAGGGCTGCACACAGCAGGGCCTCAGAGCCCACCCAGTGCCACTCGCTGGCAGGCCTGCGCCTGCTTGCCCATGTGGAAGAACACCTAAAAAGAACATGCCACTGTGAATGTGGTTACTTAAGGAAACCAATTCTTTACAAATTATAAGTGGCAAAGACACCAGCGGGCAGGTTTTAAATGCTAACACTAATGTTCAAGGTTTTCTAGAAGGAAGAATGATGT
>NW_005298866.1:0-663 GCF_000412655.1 Myotis brandtii
ACTGCTATTTACCTGTTTGAACACAATTAATTCCTTACACTCAACTCATTCTATCTATTCATTTGCTCATTCAGTAAGCATCAAGTGAGTACCAACTGCATACATGTCCAGCCCTAGTAATAAGAGTCACCATATACTAGCAGTTACTACATGTTAAACACCATGCTTGACTTATGAGCCTCAGGCCATTCATACCCCACAGGCACTATGATTATCCCATTTTCAGATAAGAAAATTGAAGTTGAAGAGTTTAGGCAAATCGCCTAGGTGGGTAATAAAAGGAGGGTCAGCACTCTAACCTAGGGTTTCTGCGACACCAAGCCCCATTCTGTTCATCACTGTACTCTAGAAAGTAGGTCTTGAACATGCACTTGGTACTTATCAGGGTGCTGGATATGTTGGAGAAGGAGAAGATAAGAGTTATGTTTTGAACAAAAGCAGGTATGAGAGCAAAGGCACAGGATGTAGAATAAGAAGGATGTACTTTAACTCCTGACTCTTGCCACTACTAGTTCTAGCTGGGCAACCTTGGATAAGTCACTTACTCTCACTCAGTTTCCTCATCAGTGTAGGATAGAGATAGCAAACCACTTCTTAGGTTTGTTAGAATAAAGAAATAAGATGTCTGTGGGCAACCTGTAAATTGTAAAGGTACTGAATCAA
>NW_005298867.1:0-663 GCF_000412655.1 Myotis brandtii
ATATATTAAAATTTTAAAAAAGAAACAGAGGAAAGGAGCCATGAGTCAAGGAAAGCAAGCAGCCTCTAAAAACAAGGAAAGCCTCTAGAAAAAGCAGGGAAACATTTTCTTCAAGAGCTTCCAGAAGGAACTCAGCCCTGCTAGTTCCTTAAGTTGGGGACTTCTGGCCTCCAGAACCATAACAAATGTGCTATGTTAAGCTATGAAATTTGGAGTAATTTGTTACAAAAGCAAGAGGACACTAAAACAGAAATGCATGGTCTCTTTTTTTTTCATGCAAATAACATGCAGGTTTATTTTCTTTCCAAGTCCCTGGAGGAAGTATCTCTTAAGCATAGACCTTAGATTTTAGGTGAGAGGCATCAAAACTGCCCCCCGGTGGCACCTGCATCTTTGCATTTGCACCACACTCAGCACAAGTTTGGTACCCACACCTCGTTTCCAATTTGCTGAGACTCTTTAGTCCCTTGAGTTCAAGCTTTCAGAGCAGTTATTTGTTTCCATCTCTTGTAGCAATCAAGGCATTGTAACTTTTCTGACTTCATGTCTTCCTCTTCCACTGACCTAGCCTCCTCAAGAGGAGATGTCATCTCCTTTTTCTCATTTCTGTCTTCCCAACACCTAGCACAGAACCTACCACAGTGGTGATATCCAAGTACAGAG
>NW_005298868.1:0-663 GCF_000412655.1 Myotis brandtii
ACCAACACACCTGGTGGCCAGCTTCAGACCACACCAGTGCACTGCACAAACAATTCTACCAACCACACACTCAAAGGGTAGTCTCAGCCAGCACCAGAGCCCCATTAAGATGAATCTTAGTAAGGTCAGCCTCTGCACAACAGCTCCTTAACTGCCAATAATCACAACCAATCAGCCTGAGGTTCAATCCCTCCCATTAACATGCCAACCTCAATCAAAGCGGGCACACATAACTCATATGGAAGAAACACATGGAGGATCCTAATCAGGTGACCATGAAGACTGTGCTGCTGGGCCTCATTGGACACCTAACACATAAGGCCACTTTACCAAGAATGAGAGATGTAGCTGCTCTGCCTAATACATAGAAACAATCACAGGAAGGCAATCAGAACAAGGAGACAAAGAAACATGTCCCAAATGAAAGAACCTAATAAAACTCTAGGAAAAGAACTAAATAAAACTGAAGCAAGCAATCTTCCAGATGTACAGATCAAAACACTGGTTATAAGAATGTTCAGCGAATTCAGGGAAAGAAGAGATAAACTTAGAACTTCAACAAAGAGATAAAACACATAAAAAAGAAGATAGAAAACATAAAAAGGAACCCTCATAAATGAAGATTACAAAAATGGAAATGAATACATTAGATGGAATCAATAG
>NW_005298869.1:0-663 GCF_000412655.1 Myotis brandtii
AAACATACACAAAGAAACAGAAAGAAGAGAAGATACTGGTAGGTATACCAGTGAGACTTGTGGCAGAAAACAGATGCCACATTGGGTAAACTGAGGGAAGTTTAGTCAGAACTATTTATAAAGCTGCAGGGAAACCAACAGGGCAAGAGGAGAGAATGGTTGTCAGCACCTGGAAGCTGGTGTGGAAAGGGCCACCTAAGAGAAGCCAGGAGGCCACACTGGCCCCCCACCTGCATCTCCTGCCCTGGCTCCTCACTGGTGGAATGGGGGAGGTATATGGAGGGGGGGCAGCCCATTGATTTTGTGGACCTCAGCCTCCAGGGCACAGAGCAGGGAAAGCAGGGTGGGGCGAGGTGGGTCTGAGGGGCAACATGGACAGATCCAGTGCAGTACATGACACTGCATCCAGATTACACATATCAAGCAGGAAAGTTGGTCCTTATCCTGTAGGGAGAGAAAGAACATGTTGAAGCAGGAATTCAGATGATCAGGTCGTGATTTGCAAAGACAACTGATGAAAGTGTAGGGAACGGACTGATGCAGTGATAGGAAAGGCAGGGAAACCTGCCTGGACACTGCTGTGAAGTGGGAAGTGGAGGCTGCGTTCAAGCAGAGGCAGGGAGACTGGACAAGGGCTGATGAGCAGGCAGTGCTGACAGGACC
>NW_005298870.1:0-663 GCF_000412655.1 Myotis brandtii
AAACACATCAATTGGTTGTCTCCTGCACTTACCTTGACTCCCAACCAGGGCCTGGGATTGAACCTGCAACCCAGGTTTGTGACCTTGACAGGGACTCAAAAATGTGACTTTATTGCTCTGGTCGATGCTCCAATCACTGAGCCACACTGGCCAGGGCCCAGTGACATTTTTCTATCTAGTCATAGGTAATCTTAATTAGCTTAGTTATTGCTCATCCTTATCATGGAATCTAGGTTTCACTTCGGAGTCTCCCGGCCCGCCCTCATTTCCTTCCTGCCCCACCTTTACCTGTGCTGGGTGTGGGGATGCAGGGTGGAGGAGGAGGAAGGTGAGACGCCCCAGGCAGTGTCCTAGCTCCTGACTTTGGGCCAGTCCTTTACCTCCTCACAGACTCCCTGGTTGGGACGCTCTTTGCCCTCACCACCCTATGCATGGGACTCTACCTCAGGTCTGCTGCACTTGGCCCAAGCCTTCATGCTCCTGAGACCCAGGCAAACAGAGGCATAAAGCCAGCGGGGCTTTTATGGAGAGGCTTGGGCACAGGTCAAGGAATTCTGTCTTCACTTGAGTGAGGTCATTTCCAGGCAGTGGTGGAGGGTCTGAAGATAGATCCTTCTTTGGAAGTGTAACCAGCGATGTTGGTGGTGAAACTGTACATCGGTT
>NW_005298871.1:0-663 GCF_000412655.1 Myotis brandtii
GACACATATGTAATACCTTAATCAACAAAGAAAAAATATTATTATTAAAAAGAAAAGATGATTATTTTGATCATCTATTGCTGTATAACAAACCAGCCAAAATGCAACAGCTTAAAACAATCTTTTTATTACTCCTCGTGGTTCTGTGTGTTGATTGGGATCACCTGGGTAGTTCTAGTCTGGAGATGTCACCTGGGGTCACAGTGAGTGGGTGGTTCTCTTTGGCTAAGATATCCCAGATGGCTCACTCACATGGCTGCCATTGATGCTGGCAGAAGGTTGGGACTCAGCTGAGCATGTTGACCACAGCTCCTCGCATGGCCCCACATGTCGCCTGGGCTTTTCACAGGGTGGCAGCTAGGTTCAGAGAGGCAGAGTTTTGGGAGTGAGCGGTCCCAGAAGAAGAAGCAAATGCTGCCTGTCAGACCTTGTAGGACTAAGCCTAGAACTGGCATGGTGTCACTTCTACCCCTGTCTAGGGCTTATGCAATCATAGGGCCAGACTAGATACAGGATGAGGAGAAAATAAACTCCAGTTCTCCAAGGAGAGAGTCACAAAGAAATTGGGGCCATCTTTAATCCACTACGTCTTTTGTCAATACATAAAGCTATGGATTACACAAAAATCTTTTTTGGGGAAAACCATATGTCTACCATTTTTTT
>NW_005298872.1:0-663 GCF_000412655.1 Myotis brandtii
CTTGAAACAAAAGAAAGAACCAACAATGAAAAGTAAGGTAAAGATAGAAGCTGCTCACCACCCACAGAGGGAAACAATTGCCAATTAAAGACAATGTTAAGAAAGATATCTGTGTTAGGAGAGAATAAATGAAATTATTTTTGTATATTTTAAGGGGCCCCATGGAGAAATTGAACCACTTCATTTTATTGATTTGAGTAAAGCATAAAGACAGAATAGCATTATGGTTAAGGACACAAGAGTCATAATACTAAAGAAAGTACAGAGAATTATTTTAATTAGGCTGCTGTTAGCTCTTCTCTTTACACTTTTCAGAAAAATTATCTCATTTAAATCTGTATTGTTTCTAACAATAATAGCAAACAATTTGTGTTATGTGAGGTTATCAAGTGAGTCTATTTTAACTTTAGGAAAAAATATCTCCTTTATATCACTGAAAACTATATTTCAATGTAATAACCTCTAATTATCATTATGCTAGACAAACTTTCTCCTCTGGGGAGTTTATTAAATGGTCAGATTTCTGTGTTGAATTATCTATCTGTGATAAACTTCTAGTTGAATAAAAAAATAAGCATTTTGATTTTTCTATTTATTTAACTAAAATTCCAGAATTAGTCAACATGAAAGCATCCTATATAATAAAAGGGTAATATGCAAATT
>NW_005298873.1:0-663 GCF_000412655.1 Myotis brandtii
TCCCTCTCTTATTATTGTGTTGGACTGATGGTCAATTAGCATATCCGGTTGTGACTGTCAGGGCATCATGACCAATTTGCATATTACCATTTATTAGTATAGATGGTTGTGTTGATTGTTATTAGGCAGAACTGTAATCTTCAGAAAAGTGGAAGGCAGTAAATTCAACCACAGTCTTTGTGCACCAAAGTCTATGTGAATAAGACATAAAGCAGGGGAGCAATCATAGTAAATGATGAGGGAATCATGTGACCAGTTCTTTTAGCTCTGGATTAAGCAGAAAATCAGAAAGCTGTGCTGGAATCAGAGAACTGGGAGATAAATTAAGGTGGGAAAAATTGGGTGGTTTTACCATTTTTTTCTGTAACCTACTTAAGCAAATGATAAAATATACAATACACATTTTAAAATATATTGTGATGTCAGAATGTCACCTGGGAAAGTTCTCACAGGAAGCCCTAGGGTCACATACATCATCTTTGAGAATTTTCCTTAATCAAGGCCCTGCTCCTTATACCTGCAGACTCAAATGCTTAACTTTTTCGGGGCCTGTAAAAAATTTCATCTCTCCAAGGCAGTCTCATGTTAACTACCTCAGTGAATCAGTCATAAGACTGCAATATAAGCTCCATCAATACAACATCACACAGATATAGATAGATA
>NW_005298874.1:0-663 GCF_000412655.1 Myotis brandtii
ACATCAGAACCAATCTAGATTAATTTTTCTGACTCTCTTTTTCTTTTCTAATGGGGAATTAATTCATTGAGATTGAGAAAAATGCATATTCCATATCATCAAGGAGAGAGAAAACAAATAAATAAAATCATAATTTTCTATTAGAATGAATCAAATCATATTGAAATGCCAACCAAAATTTCATATTTCTTGATTAGCCAGTAAAATAATAGTAGTAAAAAAGGTGAAAGTATGCACTATGATTTTAGCTTCCCAGAGCAAAGAGCCAATGCTAATGTAATGAAAGATGGACTTGCAGTCATAACACAGGGTTGAAGCCTGGTATTCCTTGGTTATTGAATGCCTCTAAGTCTGTTTTCTCATTTGCATTGTTCGCAGCGCATCATTTGATACCTTCCTAGTAATTTCATTGTAGATCTTAAATAAGACATGTAAAGTTAAGCACCAGGAGCCCAGGGGGAAGATGCTTCTTGAAAGCGTTTGTGTGGGGAAGTGAACATCATCATTTTTGAACTCCTTCCTTTTGTTATTAACATTCATCTTGATTTCCAAAGTTGTTCTTATTTCAAAGCCTTCAAAATTGGAAGTATAGTATTTTGTTGTGTTTATCTTTTTCTCTTAGGTTTTATGACATTTATTCATGACTATTTTGCTCTCAAAAAA
>NW_005298875.1:0-663 GCF_000412655.1 Myotis brandtii
CCACCCACACGGAGTCTCAGAAAAAACCAAGCAAGCAAACCAACAAAACCAGCAGCGAACGTTCAGAGAGCCCCACACGTCTTCTTCACGGCTGCGAGGCTCAATTAGGGAGAGGAACACATGGGTTTCCAAAACATTGCAAACGAGAGCGAAATCGCAGGTAATGTCTGAATATGAGTTTCCAGCGCTTTTGATTTAATGAAGTTGCTAGAAAACAGATGCCTCCTTTCAACTCCCCCGCGAGCAGCTCTGAGAGTCATCCTTTAATAAAGTTATGAGGGGCCGTGACACAGTGCTGACACACAGTTCTCTCCGGGGGACAAATTATTTTCCTCTGTAGGACTCGAAACTCTTAAAATCCAATTTGCTGTAAAAGCTCGCAGGGAACAAAAATCAATAGAACTTCTGCAGACCGAACCAGTTTTTGTGTGGCAATGGCTGCATCGCCGCCAGGAGGTCCGGATTGCGCACCCTTTGGCTACAGCAACATCTAAATTGGAATCTTCCAGACACTTCAACTCTCTCCCTGTTTTTAGTAACAGGAAACCACCCACAGGAGGCTTCCATCCCAGGCAGCTTGGCCCAGGAGGTCCCAGCGTTTCTTTCTTCCTTTCTTTCCTTCTGACTTTTTTCTTTTTAAATATATTTTTATTGATTTCACAG
>NW_005298876.1:0-663 GCF_000412655.1 Myotis brandtii
TGGTATTTAGGGGATAAATGCTGGGAATGTCAGTGGCCAAAGAAGAAAGATACGATGATAGGTGAAAGTATCAGTAACGTGTTAAAGGGGCCATGTCAAGTGAGTATTTGCAGAGGAGAGTGAATTTGGATTGGTGAGACAGTGACTGAAGGAATCATTGCTAATTCCCTTCCTCTGGCCCCCACAGTCCACTCTCTCTGTTGCCCCTGGTTGTTATATGGTCACTGAGACACTCGCTGCCCTGGCACAGCCTGCAGGGCTTCGCGGGTGAGCCTGCCCTGGTCTGGGGGCTCCTCTGTGGAATCTCTTCCCCAATTCGAGACTTTCTGGCCCTGATCCTGACACTCACCTGTCGTTGGACACATCACCAAATCTCAAGTTTCAGTGTCTTCATCTTTTAAATGGGGATCATGATATTTCCCTGTAGAATTGTTGAGAGGCGAAGTAAAACAGTGCCCACACATTGCCCATCTGTGCCTGGTACTTAGTTCAGTATCTTGCACTCCAAACCCACATCTGTCTTCTCTGCCAATAAGTGGCTGAGTTACTTTTAGCCCTACAAGCAGGAGGTGAGCACTAAAGGTCAGGAGTCATTCCAGAATTCTAGATCAGGCCAACGGAGGGGTGAGGCTCTCGACCAGGCTTATCCAGAAGTTGCACCAG
>NW_005298877.1:0-663 GCF_000412655.1 Myotis brandtii
GGTAGATATATGTGTCGTCTGCTTTGGAAACTCATCACTTCCCCATAAATGGATGTCAGAGCATAGATTTGCAACCCACAGTAGCAGGTCCTCACCTGGGTCTCAGATCCCAGACATGCTCTCCCATCTAGAGCATACATTGATCTCTATTTGGCATCTGATATCTATATCTTCATAAAAGAGCCCCGAGGAGAAGAGGGGCAATACTTGGGAGCCAAACAGACGTAGTTGAAAGATCTTAAACAAATGTCTGGGGCATCAGCATCAAATGGGAGTGTTGAAGGATGCATCAGTAAAGGAGTTACAGGTTAGGAAGGTGTTATGGGGACTATGGAGCTGATCCCCTGGGCAGAAACACAGAGAGACTCTAGATCAGGACCCACCATGAGCCACCTCTATGGCTCTTGGGCCAAAGCTAGTCCACTGTCTGTTTTTGTAAACAAAGATTTACTAGAACACAGCTGCCTATATTCCTTTAGGTATTTTCTTTGGGTGTTTTCATGTTATAAAAGTAGTTGCGATGAATACTTTCTTGGCCTTCAAAATCTGAAATATTTCCTATCTGACCCTTTACAGAATAGTTTGCTGAACCCGGCTGTAGACTCAGAAATGTAATATTGTGGAGACGGCTAGAGAGAGAGATGGGATTTAAACTATTAAACT
>NW_005298878.1:0-663 GCF_000412655.1 Myotis brandtii
TAAAAAACATGGCAGGAAGCTTCAAACCTCCTTTTGAATACAAACTTTAAATCAGCAGAGTGGAACATCTTCTCTATCAGTGTTTCTTTGCTTCTTTGTTCATTCATTTGCCAAATGTTTATTTTACAGACATTTCTAGAACTGACTTTTTCAGTAAGTGCCTAGGCCTGTGCTAGGACCAAAGTGTCCCCAGTGCTGAGTGGCAATTCAGCAATTACTTTTGAAGGTTTCTTTTTAAGAAATATATACAAATTCGGAAGTTTACTTTTATCACTAGATACTAGGAAGTGTTCTCTCCTCCCAAGAACCTTTATGCTCTTTTCACAAGATCCCTGGTCAGTATCTGGTCAAAGGAAGCTCAGCTTATTTCTCAGAAATACAATAGCTGAAAACACAGCACTATGTTTATAATAAGAAATTTCCTTTGCACATTGTAGCGAGGAAGAAAAACGTTTAAGAAGAAATGCCAGATATAGTTACAGTTTTGTATGAATAAGGATAAGTAAGGATCAAAGTGGCAAATGTACTCAGTATGTTAAATGTGCAGAGGAAACATAGCTTATTCATTTATTTCTAAATGAACTTTCTCTTGAGTTCCCCACCAGAGGATAGAGGGGAGAGGAGCAAAAGAAAATATTTAGCCCAATTTAATATCTGAGTTCA
>NW_005298879.1:0-663 GCF_000412655.1 Myotis brandtii
TGTG
This sequence comes from Myotis brandtii, assembly GCF_000412655.1. Lineage (NCBI taxonomy): Eukaryota > Metazoa > Chordata > Mammalia > Chiroptera > Vespertilionidae > Myotis > Myotis brandtii. Next base: position 5 of record NW_005298879.1, read on the forward strand.
GAAAACAGTGTGGAGGTTCCTCAAAACAATGAAAACAGAACTACAACATGACTCAGCAATGCCCCTTATGGGTATATAGCCAGAGAAAATGAAACCACTATCTTGAAGAGATACCTTCACCCCCATGTTCATTGCAGCATTACTCACAATACCCAAGGTACGGAAACAACCCAAGTATCCATCAATGGATGAATCAATACAGAAATGCTCTTTACTAAGTGAAATAAGCCAGTCACAGAAAAGCAAGTACTGTGTGATTTCACTTACACATGGAATCTAAAAAGCCAATCATGGAAACAGAGAGGAGGATGGTGGTTGCCAGGGGCTGAGGGGTGGGGAAAACAGGAAGATATTAGTTAAAGGGTATAAATTTCCAGTTATAAAATAAGTAACTTCTAGGGAACTAATGTACAGTATGGCGACTACAGGTAACAATACTGAATTGTATAGGTGAACGTTGCCAAGAGAGAAGATCTGAAATGCTCTCACCACACACACACGAAAAGGTAATTATGTGAGGTGATCGATGCATTAACTAACCTTATTGTGGTCAACATTTCACAATGTACACATGTATCAAATCATCACAATGTACACCTTAAACGTACACAGTGCTACATGGCAATACTATCACAATAAAGCTGGGCAGAAAGATTGTT
>NW_005298880.1:0-663 GCF_000412655.1 Myotis brandtii
AGGCAGTCTAATGAGGGTTCTTCAGATGTGGTGTATATATTGCTTTAGAAATTGCTAGATTTGCCTGATTATGTTGACCATCTCTGAATTTTCTGTTGCAGCAGGTGAGAACTGAAATTTTATCTTTCCCATCCTGGACAAATTGGGCTTGCTGTGGCACTATTCATAGGCAAGGGTACTGAGCTTCCAATTGGCAAAGTAAATGCTTGCAAAAGGCTTTTCCTACTGGATAGAAATCTGCCCTTTAAAATTGGCAACATATTTTTCCCAAATACAATAGTTCAGTTTGGGTTGACAAAAAAAGCTAGATTTGGATTAATAACTCTAAGAATTAAAATGTGTACAGTTTACTAAAGGGCCATGGCTTAGACAATATCCTTTTTGCAAGTGTTGGTTTCCTATAAACAATATGCTTGTGATTTTGCAATATGACTTTTTAAAGCTCATATTAATACTTTGATACTTACATTAGAGGATTTTTTTTCTTAACACTTGTAAAATTCAATGGGACTATCTGTTCCTATCTCTTATAACTTGCTGGATAAATCCTCTGTAAATAGAAGAACTGACTGAAAAGAAGGCAGGACGATTTGAGAGGTCCTATGACAGAAGCCTTCTATATTATCATGTAGATCAGTGGTTCTCAACCTTCCTAATGCCGCG
>NW_005298881.1:0-663 GCF_000412655.1 Myotis brandtii
TTCTCTAAATTTCCAAGGCAAGAAGAATTAAGCCAGTTCTTGAACATCATTCTGGGATTCACTATCACATCACCATTAGGGTTAGGCTTGTCCTGACATAGACTACAAGTCTGGTCTCTGGTCTTGGTCTCTTGTTGGTGTCAAGAAACACAGGGGAATGGCTTGTCAGCACACAAACACACTTGTCTTTCTGGAACAACACTGCTTGGGGAAATTTACAGAGGGGAACAGTAGCAGGGTGAGGTTCCCCATTGTCCATTATAATTTGGGACAGCACAGAGAAATATGGGGAGGATAGGAGAACCCTGTCCCTTGGGTTGTGGGGATTTTGAACTGCAGGATTGAGAAAGAGTCAGCCCCACCTTTTGTGGTTGTGCAGTATGAAGTAGCAGAACATCCAGTTCAGAACAGAGTCAAAGCTTAGGCCATCCACGCTGATTTATTGTCTGTTACCCTAGACAAAATAAGACAATAACCTTGGAAACCAGGGAGATATGCCCCTCACTACGTGACCACGGCAAAGTTACTGAATCACCTAAACATGCACTTCTGTACTGTTGAGACAAACCACCAACTCATTAGTCATTATGAGGATTAAATGAACAGAACAGTACACATCAAGCCCCTAGTACAGTGCCTGGCCAAAGACACACACACACACAC
>NW_005298882.1:0-663 GCF_000412655.1 Myotis brandtii
AGAACTCAGTGTCCCTCAGGGGAGCCATTCATTCTCACCTGCTGTGTTCACATCCTGACCCCAGTGTCACTTTTTCTTTTAGGGGAAATCACACATCCATCTTCCTCTGAACGTGATGCTAAGGTCAAAGCCTTGGAGAATCTACTGAAGGTGGTGGAATTTCTCTCACAGAACTTTACGGACCAGTAATACTGATAATGACATTGATCACACCACCAAACTAAGATTTCTATCCCCTGCCTCTCCCTTCCCTCCCTCTTGCCCTCTTGCCCTCCGGCCTCTCATGAACTCCATGACAATTGAGGCTTTTGAATAGCCTACCCACCCCTGCCTCACCTGTGTCAGAAACACAGCCTGGGCCATATAAGGTGCTAAGTGGACATGTGCTCCTCTATACATGACACTAATGAAGACACAGAAAAGGAGGCCGGTGAGAGGACTCTGGGGGAGTGAGAAGAAGGGATCCTCCAGGGCCGTTCCCCTGGTTCTGTTGGATGAGCCACCCCAGCTTCCTCCCTCCATTTTCCCTCCTTTCCCCAACCTTGTTCAACCTGGAATTCCCAGGTGTAAAAACGCATCACTTTCACCGGAACAAGCTGAGCTGTGGTTTAGTGAGCAGCCCCTGGTCAGGGCTGTGAGGTCAGGGAGCTGAGTGCACCCCCC
>NW_005298883.1:0-663 GCF_000412655.1 Myotis brandtii
ATCCTGTAGAAACTTTTAGTGGTAATGATAAAAGTTAAATTGACATTTCTAACATTCTGTAAATGTAATGAATATGTTGGACCCACTTTTGGTACCTGAATCTGTTGTGTGTTTGCAATGATCACATTATGAATTTAGGTTTTTGTCAATTGCTTAACATTGGGTCTTACATAATCTAGAAGAATATAGTGAATACTGTATAGTCTGTTCTCTTATATAATAAACATTTATGTCAACTACATAATTTTTGCCCATAACATTTTGGAATGAGTTATGAAAAACAAAACTTACTGTTGCTCTTTTATTGCTTTTTAAAGGAAAGCACAAGAGAAGAAGTTCTGGTGAAGACTATCAGGACTGCTAATACAAAATTTAACCCTGTTTATTTTCATGATGATACAAATGTCAATAGAGGTGATTTTGACCTGATGAATCCTTTAAAACTGGAGGCAGGGTCTCCTCATCAAAATAAGCAATTGGCATCAGATTCAGACACTAAGATTCCTAAAGTATCCATTCAAAAAAATATGAACATAGCATCTTTGAAGCCCATTAATAAAAATAATATTAATTCTGATATTCTCCAGTCACCAACTAGCGAAAGAAGAGCATGTGAAAGTTACGAGTCCATTGAAAAGAATAAAGACCGTAAGTGGACTTTTT
>NW_005298884.1:0-663 GCF_000412655.1 Myotis brandtii
AGAAAGAGAGAGAAACATCGATATGAGAACAGAACATCAATCTGCTGTCTCCTGTACTCCCCCTACCAGGGATTGAGCCCACAACCCAGACACATACCCTGACTGGGAATCGAACCAACAAGCTTTAGGTGCACAGGACGACGCCTAACCAACTGAACCACACCAGCCAGGGCTAAGATCTCTCTTTTGAATTCCAGATTCATATTTCCAACTGCTTATTCTATATCTCTATTTAATGGTTAAGAGGTATCATAAACTTAACCAAAACCAAATTCCTAATTCTGCCCTCAATCCCATACCTGCTCCTCTTCTGGTAAGTGTCAACTCAATCCTTCCAGTAATCAGACCAAAAAACTTGAGGTCACCCTTCAGCCTTTTCCCCCTCTCACATCCCACATCCAATCCATCAATGAATCATGCTGGAGCTGATCTGAAATACAATCAAAACCTGACTACCTCTTTCCACCTTTGCTGCTGCTACATTGGTTTAAAGGCGCTATTACTTCTGGCTTGGACTACTACATTAGCCTCTTAATTGGTTTCCTTGTTTCCATTCTTATACTCCTAGAGGCTATTGTCAATACAGTAGCCTAAATGACCCTTTTAAAACATACGTCAGACCATATCATTGCTTTGGTCAAAAGCCTTCACTGACTTCCCACC
>NW_005298885.1:0-663 GCF_000412655.1 Myotis brandtii
GTTTAAAAGATGGAAAGAGAGACAGAGGGAAGCCATGCTAGACTTCCAGATCATTAGATAGCTCCTAGGAGTCCTAATGATTTGCTAACACTTTCTAACCATAAGGGGAATATTCACTACACCTAATTCATTATTTACCATGTGCTTCTTAGTGCCTGAAAATAATCATAGAATTCTAATTTCAAAAGTACCAGAGACTATCACATGCTTTTTGCTATTTTACTTCTTTTCTTCAAAGATATTTTTCCTTAGAGCATTTTTATGTTGCTAGTGTCACTATTTATTAAACTAACTGCTCTTATACCCCACTCTTATTTATTTAGCTATTTAAAAAATAATATAATAAATTCAGAGACTTTCCTACCCCAAACAAAAGGTAAGACCATGATGGTAAGGTTACTGGCAAGATGCTAAGTCCTGGGTACTTCTCTCCTTGCAGGAAAGATTTCAGTCAAGAGGCAAAGGGCAGCAAAGGAAGCAAGAATTTATTGGCTGCAGCAAAACCACACTCAGGACAGTGAAACAGGCAAGCGTTTAGAAAAAGCAACAGGAGAGCCGAGGTGGGGCTGCTTTAGCTCACTGGGAAGTCAGAGAACAGGGGCCTTGGAGACAGGTCCAGGGGGTTAGCTCAGGAGGAGCTGCCACTGCCCACTGCTCCCCTGG
>NW_005298886.1:0-663 GCF_000412655.1 Myotis brandtii
ATGTGTATGTACTACTTTCCTATACATTTAAGTAGGATACATGGCTATGATAGTGAAATGGCAAAATACCCTGCTGAAATATAGCATTCAGGTCCAATTTTTAATAGTATTTAATCAGCTATATGGCGGCAGTCCCATTTCTGCCTTATGGGAGTTTTGTTTTCAGTGCGGGGACTCACTGTCACAAAAGGCCAAAATGCAGACTAGGAAGAATGAAGTGTGTCTTCTCAAGGGGCGTGGTGCAGAATGTGGGCCTGAGCAAATGGAGACAATACACAGACTTGGAGCTGAGGAGCCATGGGCTGTCCGAAAGGGAGGGCACTGCCCTAGGGCCAAGTCATTTACAGAATGTCTGAGAGGAACACTGACCTCAAATATATGTGGTAGATTTGATGTTTAGTGAGATGTGCGCATCACAAAGGGTGAGAATTTTCTATAAATAGCAGCAGTGATGGCCAGGCCAGGGCATACTAGTGAGGCTCAGGTAGAGTGGGAGGCTCACACAGAGGACCAGCAGCAGTTGAGTAGGTGAACACAGAGATGTTCAGACGGTCACTTAGAGTTTGCTGTACAACACTATGATTTAGAGAAATGTATATATTTTTCTGGTTCCATAGAGTGGCTTCAGTCATTTTTAAAAAAATATATTTTATTGATTTTTTT
>NW_005298887.1:0-663 GCF_000412655.1 Myotis brandtii
TGGGGAGGGGGATCTCAGAGGAAGGTGATGGCTCCAAGTCAGAACCCCTCTCTGGGAGGCTGAGGTCTCCCTAACTCTGGTCTGTCGTCTCTGCCCCTCCTCATCAATTTGGAGTTCTTGGGCTCCTGCACCTGAGCTGGCTCAAGGCCCTGCAGGGCTCCCATCTCCAGAGGAGCCTCTCTCTCACTGGCCATGGAGGGCTTGGCCAGGCTTCCAGCAAGTCCTGACCACCAATTTCCGGGGTGACTCACTCTGACCCTGGGGGTCTCCATCTCTACCGAGCTAAGGTAGACACAAGCTGGGACACATACACCCCTCACAGTTCTGTGGCCAACATTGCTGGAAGTCTCAGAAGGTCTGCAGGGAATTGGCAAGCCTTAAGGATCAATGCCTACCACATCCCAGCCCTGCCCTTTGGAGAGAAGTCCAAGGCTTTCTTCCCAGGCTTCCTCCTGGGTTTTAGGAACCATCATGTTCCATCTTCAAAGGTCCAAGTTACTGCCCCACAGAGCACCCAGATCTGGCCTGAACGAGGCCCAGAAACGCTCCAGCAAGCAAAGGGATGAAGTCCCTTCTTGTCCTTACCATGGTTGCTATTCACAGGGACTCCTCTGCTGCAGGCCACTGCCTCTGCACTCCACCACCCAAAGATGTTCTGGCCTG
>NW_005298888.1:0-663 GCF_000412655.1 Myotis brandtii
GTGGCTCCCATGGGCCAGGCATCTTCCACATTTCCCTAGACATTCATAACGGAAGTCCCTCCTTTTTGGAACTATTGGGAGGAGAGACCATCACCTCCAGTGTGCACATGAGAAAATTCTAAGTCACGGGGAGCGATGAGTCAGACAAACCAATGGCCTGGCAGAGTCCCAAAGTCAATAAACTCCAGGAAAAAAAAGACAACAGTAGCTACCAATGCTGGAAGAGTTGGCACATAAACCAAGCGGGCTCATCTAGACCTTTTAAGCAGAGAACAGCTCTATGGCAGTCTGATGAAGTTTTGTACTCAAACAGGAAACGGTGAGACTGAATCCTGTGAAACTGGATGATTTCCAGGTGCTGGGCAGTCTTCTCTAAGGGCTTCTTAAAGGGAGCCTGGGGCACTTTAGCAGAGTGAAGACTCTGGCCTCCATTGCCAAGGAAAAGGGGATTTAGAAAGTCCACCAGAAGCAGGCCTTCCGAGCTCTGGTGGGTGGGAGAACTTTGTCCACTGTGGCAGAGTTTATTGGTGACTTCTAATAGCAGAACTATTAGCATGAACTGTGAAATTAATCTCAAAATAATCCTCCTGTATCTCTACTAGATCTCTAAACCACATGAGGTTACAAAATGTATTTGCACATTTAAAAAATATATATTTTTTT
>NW_005298889.1:0-663 GCF_000412655.1 Myotis brandtii
CACACGAGCACAGGACGTCTTTTCTGATTACAAGTTTCCCTAAAACACAACCAGGACATGCACATACTTCTGTAGAGTTTCATTTGCCTGAACTATAAGATTAGAGGGTTTTTGTTCTTTGAAATTAAAAGCTCCCAGGATACACTGTTTCGGGTGATGTGCAGGTCCGCCTGACTTCGTGTCTGTGACTGGTGGGTGGGGAGAACATGTGGTTTGGGTGATCTATGGGAAATACCCTCCAATCACAGCCTGGACTAAGCTCCCAGAGGAAAAAAGAGCCATTGTGCACAGGCGTCAGGAAGGCCTAGCTGGAGACCCTGTGATTAGGCAAGAAAATACACGCAGATAAATGCAGAAGGCCGGGCATTACAGGAAGGCCTCGCTGGAGATGGACAGACCTGCTTCCCTGAAACAGATGGGGGCTCCTCTCCACCTCCCCGCTCCACCAAACTCCCGACAGCTCTCCTTCAGGCGGAGGGCGAGAACCTGCCTTCGCCTCACCCTCGCAAGCAGGCTCGCCAACCTGGAGTTCAAAGGGTCCGCCTGCCACTGCTCTCAGAATCTGCCCCCAGACACTCTCAAAAGATGCCAGGGGAATACAAACGGTGGCAGGTGGGAGGGGGCTGACAAATGGGTTAAAGATGTCGGCCTGCCCCATTCCCC
>NW_005298890.1:0-663 GCF_000412655.1 Myotis brandtii
TCCTCTTGGTAACTGAAATTACTTGGAAGTTTAATTTCTTATTGCCCTTAATTATTATCTGTTTTCATTTAATTAGACTTAGATTACTCTAAATTTCACTTGTTAATCATGTCCCACTGTGGTTATTCAATACTTTTCTGCACTCAAACAATCTCAGCTTTAGAAATAGAGCAATTTTTGAAGAAATTTGTATTCATAAAAACAGTAAACGTGCCTTAATAAAAATGCATTTTTATTCACTTTGAAAGCAACACATTTTCAAATTTGGGCCAACAAAAAATTTATAATACTTCCTTGTAGAAGTCATTATAAGACTTATATTTATTAAAAATTATATTATAGCCAACCATCTATACATAAGGCAAAACAAAATAGCAAATGCAGTGTTGCAGAACCATTTATTTTGGTTGCTGCCCAAAACAGAAAGAACACTTCGTTCTTCGCAACAATCAGGTACACTTCATAAGAGAAAACTATACTTTATGCATTCTCCTGCTGTGAAAATCAGAAAAATTAGAGAAGTTGATGTACCATGGGTATGAGAATAGAATAACCTGTAGAAATGATGTTCAATGTAATTGATTTGATCACATTGGGAAAATAACTGCTTGCTCAGCACAAACAACAGGAATTGGCTGTAAACATCTGCAGGTTATGTGACTA
>NW_005298891.1:0-663 GCF_000412655.1 Myotis brandtii
CCCGAGACCCCGGGAGCTCAGCTTTATTAGCTTCTGCCCTGGGAAGTAGCTCTAGGCCAGGACCCGCCCGGGCCAGGCCTCCTGCTCCATCTGGCTTCCCTCAGGCCTGACTTCTTGTTTCTGTTTCTTACCCGAATTCATTCGCCTGCCCTTGGGAAAACCTGGGACAGCGCCAGCTTGCACTAGATGAGGATTCATCCAAGGCAAGAGGAGGTTTTCCACACAGAAAGGACGGCTCTGTCCGTGACATGGGCACACTGCTCCCTCTCATGCTTCAGTCAGGGCTCTCTCCTGGGTGTGTGCTCACAGCCGATCACTTAGCTCTTTTTCTCTGACCACTGCCCTCACCCGAATGCCCCCCGACAGAGAATTTGGATAAGTCCAGAATGACTGGCCTGCTATAGATGGCCTTACCTACCATTTCTTGAAAAGAAAAAATAAAGAAGCCATTAGGATGTTCCCAACAAACAGACTTTCTGTTTGTTCATTTGCATGTCCCTCCTCTTTGCTTTCTTTCATTCTCAGCTCTGTGCACAGCCTGCATGCGGCCCTGGGCGCAAGGCAGTCACCTCTCAGCCCAGCTGGCCGACACACTCTGCTGATTTCTCTCTGCTCAGTATTTCCTTCTACAGCTGAAAGTTTCCAGAAGAAAACATGTGGAAC
>NW_005298892.1:0-663 GCF_000412655.1 Myotis brandtii
ATGCCTGCAGTTTTCTGTCTCCTCAGGCCACCTCTCCATATTATATTTGGCCGGACTAATAACATACTTAGGATTCCTATCTACCCCTATAGACATTTGAGTTTACTTCTGCTACAGCAATGGGAAGTCACTGAAGACTATTTTAAAGCAAGATAGTATTTGCTCTTTTAGAAAAGGCCATGCTGGCTTACTGTGGACGATGAATGGTGAGGCCACAAGCTGAAGTACAAGATTAAGAGACCCACTGGATGAGGAGGCTGAGGGAGGGGGAAGAGTCACGATTCCCAGGTTCTACTGGATGAATGGTGGTGCCATTCACCCAAAATAAAGTAAAAAAGAAAGGTTTTACTTTGTATGTTATATAAAGTAAAATTCCTTGGGAAGGATTGTGGAGTGCTTGCTAGAGTCCACTTACTAGCTCTCAGGAGTACATAGATGAAGTTCACCTGGAGACTTTTCAAAGGTGACATAAATGTGCCAATAAATATTGTGATATATTTATGTCACAAATCATGATACATTTAGGACATGTTGAAATGAGTAAGAATTTTTCTTATACTGATGGTATAAGAAAAATGAGACATAATGTGTAAAATGGGGACTGTTCTGGAAAATCTGGTGTATATGGTCACTGGGTATAAAAATTACTTTGTCGTCTCATCC
>NW_005298893.1:0-663 GCF_000412655.1 Myotis brandtii
AGAGTGGGTGAGGCCATGGGAACATGTGTTCTCATACCTTGTTCCTGGATGTGCCAACTGGAACCACCCCCATGGAGAACAATTAAACAACATCTTCCAAAATTAAAAATGAATAGTTAAGTTTTGACCCAGGGCCCCTGCTCCTGAGGATTTATCCTATAGATATGCCTGCAGGCATTCGAGATGAAATGCATTGCTATTCATTTTTCTTGTGTTTTGTGAGAGACATCATAAAAAAAGGATATGGGCAAGAACTCAAGCATTCGTCTTTGGGACTGCTTAAGTAACCTATGATGCTTTCACAGGATGGAATTCTGTTCTGCTATTTCAAATAAATGAGGTACCTTCTCTATTCGTATATGGAAAGATCTCCAAAATATATCATAAAGTAAAGAAAAAATTCAAGGTGCAAAATAACACATATAGTTTGATTCCTTTTGTATGTGGGTATTTGCTTATAATTGCCTAAAGAAACACTAGAAGAGTTCAAAAGAAACCTATTAAAAAAATCATACCTGAACAGGAGGAGGGGAACAGAAGAGTGGAAACAGGAGTAGAAGCACTGTAACTCTATTATACCCTTTTGATTTTTTAAATTATATAAATACTGTATCTAATTTTTAAAATAATTTTAGAAAAGTAATTGGTTGCATATCCCTGTTA
>NW_005298894.1:0-663 GCF_000412655.1 Myotis brandtii
AACTGGAGGTGCTTCTACTTCTGTTTCTTTTTCAAAAGACATGGGTAAAGTCTTGAACGGATCCCGGAAACGTGTCTTTGTGGTGTGCCTCCTTCCTCACCCTGGGGTGTGTGCGGCTTGCCTTTCAGTGTTCAGTTGGCTGGGAGCTGCCAGCCCAGGGGACCATGCCAGCCCTGGCGCTCAGCCAGGATGCCCAGGCCTGGCCACGCCTTCCTGCCGAGGCTTCAGCGACCCGGAGGGACAAGGAGCTGGGCCCACAGGTTCCTGACTCCCGCTGGCAGGACCTCAGGGGGCCACCTTCTGCTTCGGGAAAGGGGAGCAGGAAGGCAAACAAAAGGTATTGAGACCGTGTTTCCCCCAACCACCTCCTGCCTCGGGCAAGGTGGGAGGAGGTGGAAGTGAGGGAGGAGCGAAATGAATGTAAATTCAAACAGGTGGACGGTTCTGCGAGGAGATTCTAAGAAAGAAAATGGATTTTGAAAAATGAAATGCAACTTCGGGAACCCCAAGTTTAGCAGCTACAGGAACCCCAAAGTCTAAGTGAAATGATTTTTTTTTTCTGATTCTTATAGTGAGATGGGGAAAAAATGAAAATGAGGAACATGGTCATCCACAGAGAGATGACTCAATAATATGGTACAACTGTGGTAGGCAGTTAGACAG
>NW_005298895.1:0-663 GCF_000412655.1 Myotis brandtii
TTACTATGATTTGAAAAAGAGGAAATAACAAGATGTTGTGTCTCTTGTGGAAATGGAAACTCACTCTTCTTTTGTTGTTCAAGGACAAGCCCAAAGGGAAATTCACCAGTTTTATCTCCTCAGATGAATCTCTCAAATGTATCCTGTAAGTAATAAAAGTAGGCCTGTTATTAAAGTTTCTTAACCACCATTTGTAATTATTGTTTAATGTAAGTCCTCCTCCCTAATCCCTGACATTAATCATCCTTCTATTTGTCAAGACCCCTTTTTCAGAACTCACTTCTTTGACACAATTGATTGTTAAAATCCAATCTTAATTGGTTGTCAGAAGACTAAAACTCTCAAGACAGTACCAACATTCTATAACAGTTTGTAACTGTTGCAGAATTGTGGTATTTGTTCTATTACTCCCCATAGACTTAGATATTAAACTTTTTGGAGGTAAATTTTATTATAAATCACTGAACTCATCGATATTTTACACAGATAACAAGGAGATTACATTGTACAAAAATCAGCACTGTTTTTTAGAACTTGAAATGGATATATTTTGAACCAGATATATTTTTTTTTTACTTATGATCAGTCCTATGTAGAATATAGATACCAAATAACACTATAATAATTTCCTTTAAAAGAGCACATAATCTGTCAAAATGATAA
>NW_005298896.1:0-663 GCF_000412655.1 Myotis brandtii
TAGACTTTATTTTTTAGAGTAGCTTTAAGTTAATAGCAATATTGAGGGAGGGATAGAGATTTCCCAGGTACTTCCTGCTCCCACATACACAGCCTTCCCACCATCAACATCCCCCACCAGAGTGGCGCATGTGTTACAATGGATGAACCTACACTGACACGTCATTATTACCCAGAGTCCATAGTTTGCATCAGGGCTCAGTCTTGGTGCTGTGCATTCTGTTAGACGAGTGTATAATGACATGTATCTACCATAACAGTATTACACAGAGTAGCTTCACTGCCCTAAAAATTCTCTGTGACCATTTTGCCCCCAAGGATTACAGGTCATTTTTGAACCTGATTTTGACATTATTTTCTGTTCTCCAAGCTTCTGTCTTGATGACGTGACGGCCAGGAGAATGAAAAGGTCAGCCATTCCTGTTTTCCTCTTGCAGATCTTTCCAGAGGTCCTAGGGATGGAGAAGGAATAATGAAGGGAACTCACTGGAGGGACGCATGGGCATTTCAGCCAGAATTTCCTGGGATGAAGAAGGAAAGGAAAGTGCTCCAGTAGAGGATGGGAGCCTTTAGCGGGGAACATAGTCCCCCATCCCTGTACTTCCTGGCTGTGTGACCTTGGGCAAGTCACACCACCTCTCTGAGCTTCTGGTTTCTTTGGTGC
>NW_005298897.1:0-663 GCF_000412655.1 Myotis brandtii
GACCAGCTCTGGCTGGGGAAACACATTGCTGCCAATGTTATGCACAAGAGAAATTGTTCCTCTTAGGGATCGAATTGGAGCTTTGTATCTGCTAACTCCTCAGTGATTGCTACTTCAAAGTCTTTTATGTTGGCAACTTTTGTTGTAGGCAACAAAGAATCTCAAGCTGGTTCAAAGAGTAGGGAAGTTCATTGTACATATCTACATGAAAGAGGTGACTTGCATGGAAATTTAAGAGCAGATACATTGCAGGAGGAATCTGAACACCTGGAACTGGAAGGAGAGTCTAGACTTGGGGTAGCTTCCGGCACCTCAGTTGCAGGAGTAGTCAGGGGGTTTCTATAGAACTAAATGGCCATGAACATGAACATAGTAATATTTTGTATGTGTCTGTTTCTTTCCAGTTATTAACTCACATGTTTTTTAATTTAAATTCTCAAGACAGTCAAACCTGCTAAAATTTGATATAAATATGAGTCATCTGGGAGTCTTGGTAAAATGTAGGTTGATTTAGAAAGTCTTGGATAGAGCCTGAGATCTTGCATTTCTAACAAGCTACCAAGTGATACCAAAGACACTTCTCCATAGATTATGGTTTTGGTGGCAAGGTAGCGTTTCCTACCAAGTCACACAGTTAGGTGTATTAGGCCAGTTTAAAGGCTT
>NW_005298898.1:0-663 GCF_000412655.1 Myotis brandtii
TAGTCTGTGAAAGACAAAGTATTTGAGATTGTTAAAGGAAATATTTAAAACATAGTAAAATATTTTTATTTTGTCTTAAAACTGTGTTCAATAAGTAAAATAACCAGCTGAAAATTGCATGTTTTAATGTGTTATTTCATTCTTATGCTGTTTTAAGCACATAACATTAAGCGCACTTTATACATTAAGGGGATATATATGAAAAACCTAAATGAAAAACCTTTTATAACCTATAACTCTGTCCTCCAGAAAGCAGAGAGAACCTCCATATTTCTACAATAAATGAATGAATACTCTGAAAACCTGAAATTTTATGTTTTTCATAACTAGATTAATAGATAATGGATAATAGTACAAACATCATGTACAATAACTTATTTTAAGTTATTAAAATAGATTTTAGCATTGCTTAACATCCAACCATAAAGTAATGACCACTATTGAAATCGTGTTTAGAATACAGTTTCAGTTTATTTCACAGATACACAGAGAATCATTTTAACTCATTGCAAATGAAATACTAATGTAAATATTATTTTGTTCTTTGTTTTATTTCATTGAACATAAATTATTGTTAATAACCTAGGGAATTTCAGTTTTCTAAACAAACTTTGTTAATCACTCTGGGCATTTTATGTTTTTAATTAATTAGTATATTCTATG
>NW_005298899.1:0-663 GCF_000412655.1 Myotis brandtii
CAAGGGGCCAAAGAGCCGCAGTTTGCCAACCACTGCCATAGAGTGATCTTACAAGAAAGACCTCTTGTTACAAAGCCATGTACAGTATGGCTCCTCTAATTGTCATATTCCAAACTTCTCACTCTAGTGAGTAAGCCTAAAACCACTGTCTGCTGTTATTCCAAATATATCAACTAGCCTTTGGAGAAATGCTTTCACAGAAGTCCTCACCTTTTTGAGACTGTGGATATACTCTCCCTTCTCCTAACAAACCTGTGCATAAAGAAAAACTCTGTACCTTCTAATAGGAAAAAGAGAGTCCTATTCTGATTAGGGGACCACAGATGCCCACGGATGATTACACAACTGGCAAAGTGGCTGACCCATGGACCTATTCTGGTGAAAGCTGAGGGTGGAGATGGGGGTTGGGAGGACTTGAACCATTTATAACTGATGGTTTTCAGGCCCAAGTGGAGTTGAAGAAAAGTCTTCACAGGGAGGCGAGGATTAATAAGGAGAAACCGAGGGACAGCACAGCCAAGAAAATCCTTGACAGCATCCCCAGAGATGACGGTGACTTTCTAACCGTGTTGCCTGATGAAACCTTAAACCCAAGTCCAGGTGAGTCATGCCATTTTTTTCAGTAAAATAAAGTATTTCAAGTGTTTCAATCATCACCAAATA
>NW_005298900.1:0-663 GCF_000412655.1 Myotis brandtii
GGGAGCCTTTCTCGACTCCGCGGCAGTACTAAGGACCCCTTGGGGGGTGTCCACCTGCAGCTTCCTCAACTCTATTGTTCATTCACCAGATAGTCAGATGCTCACGCATGGTCCCACATGGGGGAAGCCTAGGACTCCATAATTCTGTGTGATAGCAGGTTTCTTTGTTGAGACCATTCTCACCTGTGCAGAAACTTCTCGTACGCCTGGCGGAAGGCAAATCCTGCCCGTCGCACCCTCACGTTTTCCAATAGCCCAAGGTACTCAACCTGATGCCGGCAGCGCTCATCATCAAATACCTGCGGGGATTTCTTGTCATTGGGTTTGATGCAACGTACATAGTAAGGTTCCTAAAGAAATGAATCAGCAAATGGTGAGTTTCAAAAAAACCACAGGCCAACGGCACTAACAAGCTAGTCTAATTTTAAAGAGTAAAACGATTCAAAGCTGAACTATGGTTCCTGTGACGGACTGCCCATTCCTGATTCACCTTTATTGCTATGGCAGCCTTTTGGGACTCTAACCCAAAGTGAGAGGGGTTAACCCATGACCTCCTCCTTTTCAAGTCTCTGTTCTGTCTCATTAGCCCCATGAGGTTGTCGGAACCACTACTCAAATCCCATCCACTTGCTCTGCAGTTGGCAAATTCCCTCCAGAGAAAGG
>NW_005298901.1:0-663 GCF_000412655.1 Myotis brandtii
AAAAAATCAAAACAAAAAATAAAACCCGCGAAGTGATCCACTTCTCAAAAAACTTGCTGGACTTTGATTGGCATTTCATTCCCCCCCAAAAAAAGTGACCTCAGTCTGTAATGTCCAGCATATGAAACGTTACAAAGGCTATATGATAAGCTGCGGTACACATGATATATTTCTCAGTGCGTGGGCTGTTGCCATACCATTGCTATTTATAAACCTGCCCCTGACTCCTGACAGCGCTGGAGGAAAATAAATTCAGGTCTCCAAGAAAACATGACAAAAGAGTTGCTACAGCAATTTCCTCGGTGACTCTGTTCAAAGTGGGCTTGAGACCCACAGGGACCCATGGAGACCTGGGTTAAGAATGCTGCAGAGTAACATAGACATCAATGCCGTTTTAAAATCAATCAAATCGGGTTACAAATATCTAGTGAACAGTAGTTTAATTTGCTGCTCATGGATATTGCATGCAACATGTAGGGTAAAAATGTACCTTGATTCTGTGGGAAAATCCCATTTCAGTATTCTGTCTGTTTCGTTGCTCTAAGCCTCAGATGCTTCTAAAGCAAGCTTAACAAGTGTGCTAGAAAAATAGCAATAAGAACAAAAGAATAATGAAACATGGTGAATGAGAAAGTTAAAAAATATAGTATGTTCATATGGTGG
>NW_005298902.1:0-663 GCF_000412655.1 Myotis brandtii
AAACAGAGTGAAAGTCTTAGTATCATTGTACAAGTTGTGTTTCTTAAAATATTTTCCTATTGATTGCTTCTGTCATTTGGTATTTCATGTTAGCTTACATAATAAACTTGAGGAATTGAGAATATGCTAAAATAAGTAAAGAATCCATGTTGCTTCATAAGTGGATTGAGGAAAATGATTATCCAAATAAACTATCTTTTGGAAGATTTAAAGTAGATTTAAAGAGGTGGCATGTAACAGCAGAAGGAGTTTTTAACTGAGAATCAAGACTTCTAGGTTCTAGTCTAAACTCTGCCAATAAGTAATTAACTATATGGCATCATGCATATCACTTTCAGCTTCTAGCTTTCAGCTTCCTAATTTGGAATCAGTTGATTTTTTAAAAAGTCTTTGCAATATTGATTTTCTGAGTTTATGCATGTTTAAATAAGCATACTCACAAAAAGATATTTCAAATTATTTGTAATAGATAAGAAAACTTTTTAAAAATCACTTTTAGATGTGATTAATTGTGGTAGAGCTAGTGATGGAAAATAATGGGGAACAAATAAGCTGGGTTGATTGGGAAAAACACAAGTTTTTAAATAATGCTCCCTTCCCCCCCCCACACCCCAGAAAGCTCAGATATGCACTGAACTTTGTAACAACTGTTTTTTTTTTAAA
>NW_005298903.1:0-663 GCF_000412655.1 Myotis brandtii
CCCCTCCCATATCTGGGGTGCAGTTCTCTCCAGTTCTTTATTAACATGCCTCGATGTGTTGCTTCTAGTTGCTTTCAGAAATGATGGTGGGACACTGGGAGGTAACGGAAAATACATCTTAGTCTCTGCCCCTGGTTCCTGACACAGACCTCTGATAATCTTTGTAATTTCCTGGGTGACTGGCCCATTCTAATCACCTATGGCTGGTACACAGACAACAGCAGAGAAGAGAGACATCGAATCAGAGAAAGGGGCAGGGACAATGGTGAGTTATGTTCTACAAAGAGCCAGTTTTTATTGACTTGTTTCACCCTCAAAATTCCTTTTTCCCTAAAAAGTGAGAAAAAACCATAAATAACAATAGGAAATAACGAGGAGACAGTCTTAGAAGCTATGTTGCATTTCTTAGCTTCATTCCCTATTGCAGACTTTCTTAGGTATGTGTTTTGAAAGTAGAAATGAACTTGTCGTTTTAAGTTATGGGACCTAAGGGATTTAATGGGATGAGCACTTGGCTTTGAATGGTCTCGAACCAGCCATTTATTTGCTTTACTTTCTTCCCATGTAAATTGAAATATACCATCGACTAATAAATGGGTAATTAAGATCTGAAATACCACATAATAGAATATTATTCAACCATAAAAAGGAATGAAGTACTGA
>NW_005298904.1:0-663 GCF_000412655.1 Myotis brandtii
GCCAATCCCTTCTTATGCAATATCCAATGTCCTGTTAAGTCTATCCAAAAATAATTGTTTTATTTTAGGTGCTATAGTTTTTAGTCCTAGAAATCTATTTCATTCATTTTTATAGTTTACATTTCTTTGTTAATGTTTCCCTATCTGTTAACCCATTCTGTCTAACTTGTCCTGTAAATTCTTTAATGTATCTGTTTTAAGTCCTTATCTGCTAATTTCAACATTTGACTCATCTCTGGTCCTGCTTCTATTAACTTTTCTCTTTTACCTTTTCTTGTTTCTTCACGTGTCCAATCATTTCTATTGCATACTAAACACTGTGGATGATACATGCTAGATTTTGTGATCTTATTTCCAGAGAATGTTGAATTTTGTTCTGGCAAGCAATTAAATTACTGGTGGGTTGTCTTGATCCTATGGAAGCTTAGTTTTAGATTTTACAAGAATGGGCTTATTTTGCTTTTTCCCCTTAGCCCTATGATATAACCCTTTATCCTGGTTTTATACTTAGAGTTTCAAAGAAAAACATAAAATTTTATGTCTTTCTAACTTATCAGGACTTGAACTCCAGCTCTTTGCAAGAAGTAAGCAGGTACTGAAATCTCAGCTTTTTATCAATTGCTTTCTCCTGGTTTCCTTGGAGTCTCACATTGTACATGCACA
>NW_005298905.1:0-663 GCF_000412655.1 Myotis brandtii
CTACACCTGTACGGCAGGCAAATCAAGGGAAATTCAGCCCTGGTCCGCAGAGGGAGCCTCTGCTAAAAGTTTTGTGCGACTCGTTCTAAATATTTTCTTGGCAACACTTCCCCCCACTTCCTTCTGCGCCTGGGTATCTTCCCACTCAGCTAAGAAACGCCTGCATCGCTTTTTATGGGCGATGCGAAGCATTCCGTAGTTTTATTTAATGGGGGTCTATTGGTGGACATTACATTTGTTTTAAATTCTCATCACGAACACCCCCCCACACACATATATTTGGCACACGTGTGCTGTTGTCGCTAGAGGAAAGAGCCTTAAAAATAGGACTCCTGTGTCACACACTATACACATTCACAATGGTTGTCAGGAGCTGTCGTTCCAAAATATTGTGTTGATTTTCACTCATCCAAACCGCCTCTTTCCCCCACGTTCTCTCCGACGTTGGGCGTCATCCATCTTTAAGATTCTGGCCAATCCGATGGCTTAAATCAGTCATCTAGCAAACAGATGGCCCATTTGGAAGCTTCCGCCGGTGAAGTGCCTGTTTCCATCATCTGCCCGTTTTCCCACTGGGTTTCCTTTTCTTTCAGTCCTGGATGAGAGAGATATTGATCCTTTGTTACAGGTGTTGTGAAAGTATTTTTTCTTCCAGGCAGCATT
>NW_005298906.1:0-663 GCF_000412655.1 Myotis brandtii
TACTCATGCAAAGATCCTCTTACCACAAGATAGTAATAAAACTGGAATGAAAATATACATGAAGCCTGAATATAGGACTGGCTGATTTAAACAGACAATAAACCTCAGGATCTTCTGAAGTATGGGCCTCTTTTATGGCCTTTGCCTAGGTCAATGCAAGGTCTTTCAGCTCGTCCTACTCAGCTCTGTGCTCATTTCAGATGAGTTTTCTGTGATTGTTGCTTGTTTGTACCTACACATTCTATTAGATTCTCCCTCACTACTCTCATCTCCATGCTTGCATGCGGATAGAATTTCACAAATCTGTGTTTCACATTATTTTTTTTCCGTTTTTCTGCATAAGTCTTCTTAGTCTATACAGCCTTCGTTTTAATGGTGTGTTGTGCTTTTCCTTTTCTTTTAAATCCAGGGCCTGTACCTCTCATATTATTGTCTTTTCAAAACAGTATTCTGACCACTTTCAAGGACTGTACTGGCAATATAGAGATAGTTGCAGAAAGTTTTCAAGCAAGTTAGGAGCCATGGCCTAATTTCAGGTTAATTTTATTTTATTTTAAAATTTCACATGCAGCGTGTACATGTTAACAATTTACTTCACCATCCCTTTCAGTCAACCTTGAAGGTGACTCTCAATCTTTGATTCCTGTTTTATTGTAACTTTTC